>NC_058404.1:41694230-41821348 GCF_002201575.2 Neomonachus schauinslandi
TTTTTTAATCCAGTCTGATAGCCTGTGTCTTTTGATTGGGGCATTTAGCCCATTTACATTCAGGGTAACTATTGAAAGATAGGAATTTAGTGCCATTGTATTGCCTGTTGTGTGCATTGTATTGACTGTTACTGTATATTGTCTGTGTTCCTTTCTGGTCTATATTGCTTTTAGGCTCTCTCTTTGCTTAGAGGACCCCTTTCAAGATTTCCTGTAGGGCTGGTTTTGTGTTTGCAAATTCCTTTAGTTTTTGTTTGTCCTGGAAGCTTTTTATCTCTCCTTCAATTTTCAATGACAGCCTAGCTGGATAGAGTATTCTTGGCTGCATATTTTTCTCATTTAGTGCTCTGAATATATCCTGCCAGTCCTTTCTGGCCTGCCAGGTCTCTGTGGATAGGTCTGTTGCCAATCTAATGTTTCTACCCTTGTAGGTTACATATCTCTTCTCCCGAGCTGCTTTCAGGATTTTCTCTTTGTCTGTGAGACTCGTAAGTTTTACTATTAGATGTCGGGGTGTTGATCTATTTTTATTGATTTTGAGAGGGGTTCTCTGTGCTTCCTGGATTTTGATGCCTGTTTCCTTCCCCAAATTAGGGAAGTTCTCTGCTATAATTTGCTCCATTATACCTTCTGCCCCTCTCTCTCTTTCTTCTTCTTCTGGGATCCCAATTATTCTAATGTTGTTTCGTCTTATGGTATCGCTTATCTCTCGAATTCTGCCCTCGTGATCCAGTAGTTGTTTATCTCTCTTTTTCTCAGCTTCTTTATTTTCCATCATTTGGTCTGATTCTCTCTTCTGCCTCATTTATCCCAGAAGTTAGTGCCCCCATTTTTGATTGCACCTCATTAATAGCCTTTTTGATTTCTACTTGGTTGGATTTTAGTTCTTTTTCTTCTCCAGAAAGGGTTTCTCTAATAACTTCCATATTTTTTTCAAGCCCAGCTAGTATCTTTAAAGTGATGATTCTGAACTCTAGATCTGACATCGTACTAATGTCCGTATTGAGTAGGTCCCTGGCAGTCGGTACTACCTCTTGTTCTTTTTGTTGAGGTGATTTTTTCCATCTTGTCATTTTGTGCAGAGGAGAATAGATTAATGAGAGAACAAAATGCTAGCAGAGTAACAACGTCCCCAGAAAATATACTCTAAACAAATCAGAAAAGACTTGAAGCAGTGGCAAAAGAAAGGGAAAGAGAGGAAAAAGAAAAAGAAAAAGAAAAAGAAAAAAAAGAAAAAGATAAAGATAAAAACAAAAACAAACAAAACAAAACAACAACAACAACAACAAAAAAACCAGAATGTGATCAAATATGATCAGGCTGGTATATAGATCAGTTCCACACTCTAGATTTGGGGTGTATTTTGGTCTTTTAGAAGAAAGTGCCTCCCAAAATTTTAAAGAAAGAAAAACTTATATATGTACAAAAATAAGGGTTGATATGATGAAGGGGATGGAATATGACTGTAAAGATGGAAATTATAAAAAATTTTATAAAAGGAATTGATAAGAAGTTGTTTGAAAAAAGAAAGAAGAGGATTTAAAAAAAGAAAAAAAAAGGGAGAGGATGTGATCAGGCAGGGGAATAGAAAACACCATATACTAGAGATTTAGGGTATATTTTAATCTGTTAGAAGAAACTATCTCAAAATTTTAAAGAGAGAACAACTTATATATATAAGCCAAAAATACGGGTAACTACTATGAAGGGATAGAATATGACTCTAAAAATGAAAAATAAAAAAAATTTTTTTTTAAAGAAAGGGATTGATAAGATATTGGTTGAAAAAGGGAAAAAGAAAAATTCAAAAAGAAAAAAAAGAAAAAAAGACAGTTAAAAAAAATTAACTTTGAAAGACTAAAGAATCATGGTAAAAAAGCCATGAAATCTATGTGCAGTAGTCCCCTAGCGCTGGAGTTCTGCCGTTCTCATTGATCGGTAAACTTGGCCTTGGCTGGCTGTTCTCGCTGATCTTCTGGGGAGGGGCCTGTTGCCGTGGTTTCCAAATGTCTCTGCCGGAGGCAGAATTGCCCCGCCCTTGCCCCCTCCCGGCTAAGTAATCTGCTTGGGTTTGCTCTCCCGGGCTTTTGTTCCCTGCGAGCTTTCCGTACAGCTTTGGAGGCGGAGAGTGAAAATGGCGGCCTTCCAATCTCCGCCCCGGAGGAGCCGAGAACTCGGGGCCCCGCCTCTCAGTGAGCCCCCAGAGAAAAGCCGTCAGTCACTCCCGTCTCCCCGGTCTCCAGCCGCACTCCGTGCTCACCCGGCCTGTGACCGCGCGTTTCTATCTCTGGCACCCGACCCCGGGTGGAGTCTCCAAACCCAGCAGATCCTTGCGGCGCACTCCTGTGCGGCTCCTCCCGGGGGAAGAAGGTGAGTCTCCCCGGATCTGCCGCTTGTTGGGTCCCTGCTGGAGGAGCAGTGGCCTGACTGTGCTGCGGATCACGGTTTATGGCAACCCCGAGCTGAGAGCCCGCGCCTGGGCTCCGCCTCTGTAGCCGGCTTCCCTGCTCCAATACCTGGGAGCTCCGCCACACTCAGGCACCCCTGGTCTTTCTGTGACCCGTGGGTCCTGAGACCACACTGTCCGGAGGGTTCCACCCCCCGCTTAGCCACCAGAGTGACGTCCCTCAGCGGAGCAGACTTTTAAAAGTTCCGATTTTGTGCTCCGTGGTTCTATCACTTGCCAGAAGCGGCCGACGGAGGCCCCTCCCCCGCCGTCTATCCTCCCGAATATCGCCTCGGATTCACTTCTCCGCACGTCCTACCTTCCAGAAAGTGGTCGCTTTTCTGATGAGAGAGTTGTTGCTCTTCTTTTCTTCGATCTCCTGTTGAGTTTGTAGGTGTTCAGAATGGTTTGATCCCTATCCAGCTGAATTCCTGAGAGGAGAGGAAATCCAGGTCTCCTATTCCTCCGCCATCTTGCTCCGCCCCCCCAATTTATCAACCTTTTATCTCTATTGATTTTGAGTCACAGTTAGATAGGCTTTTCCACTTGAAAGATGTAAATCTTCCATGTTTTCCTCTAGTCTTTTAATAAAATTGTTTCTTACATTTTAATATTGGATTTATGTGGAATTTACATGAAGGTATGGTTGGAGCATAGCTTTAATGCTTTTGTCCCCAGATGGCCACCCAATTGTCATTTATCAAGTAGTACTTTTCCCTACTGATTTTGAGACACCATCTTTATCATATACAAAATTCTCATATGCACTGAGTATGTGTTGTTAGATCTTTGAGGACTGTAATTCCCAACAAGTGAATCCACCAGAAAGTATAAAATCATTGGAAAGGAAACAAGAAGAGCATGATATCTTGTCAGGATCACTATCATCAATATGACCCTGTTTCTTGCGTTCCTGCTGTTTACTTTAATATCTATTTTAATACTCTGGAGGAACTGTGCTACAGGAAGTGGAAGTTTCTGGGCAGGAACTGGTTCTCCTTTTGTAGAGAGTAAATTCATTATAGAATCACATAAAAATAAACATAAAATCTACCAGTGATGGGACTGAGACTCTGTGTCTGTCGAGGGTCATAAAAGTCATAGAAAGAGGCCTGACTCCGATATGGAGCCAGATTCAGCCTCAGTTCCAAAGCTTCTAGTGTCCCTAGGAGAGAGAGCAAGAATCTATTCAATGCCATTCTTCTTTACTTTTCTCTCTAGTCACTGCTTCAAAGTTCAAATCACAGTAATAATAATAACTAAATGTTTTGAGAGTTTCTTATGGGCCTAGACCCTGGTAAATGCCTCATTTACATGATCTCATTTGATCCTCACAGCAGCTCTCTGAAGGAGCTTTTCATATCAGGTTTTTTAAATGTAGACAATGGAAACCAACTCTACCCAAGTCAATCACAGGAGAATTAATAACAAAGACATGGAGGGGTGGTCACAGAATCCAAGGAATAGCTGAAGAAACAGGTTTGGAAAGGGCAGGAAAGAGTATGTAGGATTTGGGTGAGCAGGAACTAATTAAGATACTGTCTTGTTGGAATTTCCCTTATGAAATGAATTAACTCTAACCCTTTGTGTCAAATTATTTGAGTTTCAATTAGATTGTGAAGCTTTCAAGACTGCCAGGCATTTTTGGTGATGGGTATTAAAGAGGGCACATTCTGCCTGGAGCACTGGATGTTATGCACAAATAATGAATCATGGAACACTTCATCTAAAACGAATGATGTAATGTATGGTGATTAACATAACAATAAAAAATTAAAAAAAAAAAAAGACCGCCAGGCATTTTATTCATTCTTATAGACCCAGAAGTTAACAAATTCTCAATAAATGTTTGCTGACTTGATAGAAAAGGAGAGGATCTTCTACATGATTTACTATGGCAAAGGACTTTTTAATTTATTGTATATTGGGATCCTTGGTCATCTTGACTTTACATTTGCTTGTTCCACATCATTAGTATTGGTTGAAATACAGGTCCAATCCTTTTTATTTCTCTCAATTATTGTACAGCAAACTGCACACCAGGAACCACTATTGACTTAGCTAAGATTGAGCCAAAATCTCAAGTGACTAGAAGTTCCATCATTCCCCCCCCACCACCTATCCCCATTCTACCTTTTCCAAAAACTGGAACAAAAAAAATCCCTAAACAGCAAAAACTGCACAAGATGCAAATGGAGTCTTTATTTTAGATATCTTAGAACAGTGCTTCTGAAACTAGATGTACTTCTACTTCACCTTGGGATCTTATTAAAATGCAGGTTCTGACTCTGTAGATCTGGGCCTTAGTGAAGCTGATATCCTGCATTTCCAACAACCTCCTGGAGGAAGTCAAGGCTACTGTCCATCACACTTTGAGCAGCTTGAACCTAGGGAGACCAACTGATAAGGGGTTTAGAAAAACGTATGAGCAAAAAAGATCAGAAAGCTTGGGATACACTTATCTCAAAGTTAATGGATTTGCTTTTGGGTCATCAATAGTTGGTTTTCCAGCTTATTTGCCTAACAGAGAGTTTGCAGCTGTTGTAAGTTGAGAAATGGGAGAACTTGTCTCCTATGCCATCTCTCCCATAGGCCGTTCAGAGCAGAGGCATTGGGAACTCAACCCTAACATGCTGATAACTTTCATAAAGCTACAAATATGTGAAGAGAGCAATGGATGGCTGATTGTGTGTTTTTTACATCAACATCATGTGCTAAAGCCCGCATTTTTGACAATTGAATTTAATTTCTTTTTTTTTTAAAGATTTTATTTATTTATTTGACAGAGAGAGACACAGTGAGAGAGGAAATACAAGCAGGGGGAGTGGGAGAGGGAGAAGCGGAGCAGGGAGCCCGATGCGGGGCTCGATCCCAGGACCCTGGGACCATGACCTGAGCCGAAGGCAGTTGCTTAACGACTGAGCCACCCAGGCACCCCGAATTTAATTTCTTAACTCACTTGGGAAACCCTTGACCTGTTGACATTGTTCTATATGATTTTAACCCAAAGATACATTAGATATTATAACTGATTCTATTTATGTGAGTTGATAAAAGACAAGACTACAACATTATCTATGCATTTGATGAGCACCTACTATTTACTCATACTGTGAAGGAGAAATAGAAGTCTCTACCCATAAGAAGTTTGAAACCAAAATGATGAGAAGTTAACTCTAGTGTAGAGGGATCCATGGTGACCAGTGTAAAGTAGAAATAATTCAGTGCTGAATTGTGTGTTACAATCCAAACTAAAATCCCAGTGGCCTAGCATTAATTTAGTCTTGAGACTTAGAATTTCATAATAAGATAATTAGAGCCAAAATGATGAAAAAATAATAAATGAGTCACTTTCAAAGAGCACAGCCGAATCTCAAGGGCAAGAATAGTCTGACCAACATAATAACTAGTCCCCACCAGCACTCTACTCTTTTAAATCCACATCCTTCATGGTGTAGATAGCCTATGTCATTAGCTCTTGGTAGTGGTGGTGGTGGGGGGCGTGTAGTAGTCATCTACTTTCCCACCCACATTTAACTTATTTTGCCTTGACCAGAAGCAAAGTCCTTATCTCATCAGCCTGTAGGCAAGAGTGAGTGAATAAAATAAACACATACGCATTGTCACCTTCTAATAGTAATGAGGAAAATAACTTTAAACCTCTGAGAGATGATTTCGCCATATGAAGGTAGTTTCTTCGTGTTGCTATCCAATATCTCAAAGGAGTAAATGAAGGGATATTGGTAGTAGAAGAAAAGTTAGATTCTGCCTTTTAGAATCAAAAGAATACAAACCATTATGCTGTATGTTAAATTTATATAGTGATGTATGTGAATTATCTCTCAATAACTGGGGGAAAACTCCATATTAGATGTACAGATCATAGATTATAGTCAACACAAATTTTTAATCAACTTAGCAAAAAATAAAATTAAATAAAATTAAAAGGATGATGAGGTGGTCACCAGGTATTTTTAAGTTGACAGAAATGTGACATATGGTACATATGGTTCTGAGAGTTCTTTTCCTCCAATTTGGTAGGTCCTTTCGCAGAGAAGCTAGACACATTGAGCTCTGAGTAAACAAGAGGCATTTATTTTTTTTTTTTAAAGATTGCATTTATTTATTTGACAGAGAGAGAGAGAGAGAGACAGAGTGCATGCAGGCAGAGGGAGAGGGAGAAGCAGGCTCCCTGCTTCACAGGGAGCCTGATGCCAGACTTGATCCCAGGACCCCGGGATGATGACCTGTGCCGAAGGCAGATGCTTAACCAACTGAGCCACCCAGGCGCCCTACAAGAGGCATTTAAATATAATTATGGGAATGAAGAACAACGTTTTGAAAAACATAAATGTCAACTTTGCATAATGAATTAAAGATGAAAATTTTTCAAAAATAGGAAGGATAAATTTCATTCTTTTTAAAAAATATGGAATCACTTAATGACAATGTATAAAATAAACGAAATATCAATTGCAGTAAATAAAAAGGAAAAAGAAAAAGAAATGCACCCTCACAACCAGCCTCAGAACAGTAGAAGGAAGAGGCTCTTCCTAGCTCAGGATTTAGTATTCCAGGTAGGGTACAGCATTGTTGGGGTGGGAGGGGAGGGCATTGCGGTGTAGGGAAGAGGCAACAAGGCCACCAGTGGGCCTCAGTGTAGAGCAGACAGAAAGTTCATCTTACTGATGTGGGAAACAAAGGCATGAGAAATGCAGTTGAAATTAAATCTTACAGCTTGCAGCCACTGGTAGACACCTGAAACATGAAGAGTGTGACCTTCCTCAGGGAACTCATGGCTGCCTTAGTGCCTTAATGTTTATGTTTTATTAAAGACTAAAAGTAACCTTATCTTAACAGCAGCTAGCCCCTCAAGGTCCTGAAAGCCTTGCTTCCAAATTCCTTAGAGACTTACTATTCCTAACCCCCACTAATTAAAAAATATATAATCAGTCACTCCTCACAATCCCAGTGCAGCTCTTTCTGCCCACAGGTCCTGTCCCCATGCTATAATAAAATCACCTTTTGCACCAAAAACTCGTAAGAGTTCTTTCTTAGCCATTCACTTAGGAACCCCAAAACTTCCAAGTTTCATCATTACCATCTTGGAGAGATAGCCATGGGGCTCTCCCTGAAAGATAGAGTGACCAGGCACTATGTCAACAGATCAGTGTCATTGAAAAGATAATTTGTTACACACAGATCCCAAGAAAAGAGGGTCCATCATCATGCTACACAAGGTCACACAGGGAAGTACCAGGGTTGGTCAAGAGACACAGGGAGTGGAGGGAAATGGAAGCAAGAGCCTTTCCTGTGGTTTCCATGGGAAGGAACAAGCAAGGCAGGATGCACAGGCTTTAGATTGTCGGGTTTGAATAACTCCAGCAGGCAGTGGTGCATAGGGGCTGACCCTAGATGTCCGGCACCTGGCCCGGGGTAATTAGGACATGTGGATTGTGGCTCAGAGGGAGAGCCTGATGGAAAAGGTGGTTGTGGGTGTGGGCTCTGCATTGGCTCATTTGCTTCTGAAAGGCCCTTTCAGAGTGAGTTGTTTCCTACATCTGATGGAGCTGGGAGGGGCAGTATGCTGTTAATAGGCTACCAGATGGCTTGGCAATTAAAATATCTGTGGCTGAGGTTGGAGGTAAATTAGAAAGGCAGGCTTTCTAATTTAGCCAGTAGGTGTGGGCCCTTTTCCTCAGTGGTTGGTTTCATCAGTGACAGTCTTTGGATTATTTATAGGGTTTGTCTTACCCAAACTAGAAAGCACATGGGTCTCAGTAGTTGCCATGTCTGGTTAAAATAATGGCTTACTTGGAAGATTTGGACCTCCAGATTGCAAACCAATGAATGCATCCAGATCAATAATAATGAGATCAACAGTCAAGAGAAGGGTGTTCAGCTGCACTTGACAGTTTTTGTTTTGCCTTGATTTTGTGAGGTGGAAGTTTATGCTCAAATGAGTTCCATATTAGATGAGCAGCTACTTGAGTCATGGGGCAATTATGGTCAATGAGTCCCAGGTTAATAATATGCATTCTCCATCTGGTCTTTAGCCTTTCTGGAACAAAAGCAAGATCAAACATGTATAAAGAGAGAGGAAGACAAAGAATCTCATATATCCTGAGTCTTTATATACACGGATGTGAGACATATCCTCCTTTACATATAGGGAAAGACGACATGAAAATTTTTAAAGTTGGTATTCAATGCAAATCATTCAAGACATCTTGGATTAAGAGAGATTAAAGCCTGGGGCAAGGTGGAGATCTTTTTAGGGGTATCCAATGCTAAAATGACTGAATGTCTAAAGTTGGCTAATTGTGTTGATCTTTGCATCCTATTCGTTATCAGGGACATCATGGCTAAGGAATGGAAAGCAGCAACATTCCACTGAACTCCATTATTTTTGATGTTTGGCAGTGCAATCTGTATAGTCTATCAACTCCCACTGCTGTTCACTAATTTAATCCCAAGTAGCCAAGGAGTCTAGGGCAGGGGTGACCTCCTGTAGCATTATGGCATCTGGCAAAGGATTGAAGACAAAGGAGGCCACCCCCTCCTATAGATGAAATATGCCAGAGACCTCAGGTTTGGCTCCATTAGTATTAAAGAGATCTTGATAGCCATGCTGAGCTTGTGGGTACTGTGTCCATGACCCAAAGTAAAATGGGCAACTAGATATGGAAAAAACAGAGGTTTAGTGTCTATGAGAGCCTCTACTTCCAGCAAAATCCAGTAAGTAACCAGTCATTTTGTTTTTTGTTTGCTTGTTGTTATTTGTTTTTAATGGTGTATAGCACGAGACTGAGGAGGGCAGTTTCTTGCATCAGAAGCCCTTGGGCAATTTATGGCTCATTAAAAGTGGCCCAAAGATTTAAGTGAGAAAAGTTTGTCAAAGCCTTTATAGTGAAAGAGACTCTGAGGCACTAATGGGAGTGCCCGTTGATTTCAATTGGGACAGATTTTAAGTCTTTTGTTGGAGGGAGCCCCACTTAAAGTGGGCTGATTTGTGGCAGCATTAGTAAGATTAAGTAAAATTGGAAAATGGGGAATATGTTGCCACCAGAACCCAAAAAGGACTGAAAGATGTTGGACTTCTATGTCCTTAATAAGGCTGTCAAAGGAATCTCTTTGGAGGACAATGTCATCAATGTAGTGACATTCTTGTGCTTCTGGAGAGAGGTGGGTACAATTAAGATCTTGTTTGCAAAGATTGTGTGCTATGCAAAGTTGTTGAGTACCTGAGGGGTAGCCTTGAAATGTATTGTGTGCCTTTGAAGCTGAAGACAAACTGGCTGACCACCTGTTGAAATGGGCATTGAATAGAACATGTTAGCCAAATCTATATTAGTAAGATGTGTACCAGTTGTGGATTAGATGAGGCCAGTAATTTTAATAATAGTGAGTATTGAGTATGGGGACCACATTAGGATTTTAGTAATTTACTATGAGGCACCATTTATTTTTTCCATGATTAAGAACCAGAAAAATTGGGCTTTTGACTGGAGAAGCAGTGGGGATAATCACCCCTTTATTAATGAGAATTTATATAAGTTTTCATTCTTGAAGGCCCTATTTTAATTTAATTTGGGTCATTTTAGCTGGGAGTCCATGGAATTCCATTTTATCAAGGCAACTGTAAGTGCCAAAGACTTGATCTAATTTTATAACTCATGGTGTTGAGAAAGACCACGCCCAGTATACGACATTTTAGAGCAATAGTTACTATGAATATGGGAAATCTAGGCAAGGTTATCATTAAAGTGAGTCATACTTATTTTTCTTCTATTTTATACTTAGTTACTTTCTTAAGATTATAGAGGGTACAGTGTTCAAATTTAGCAGTATCCCCAGGTATAACTATAATATGAGGTTCAGCATTGATTAAGTCTATGATGCTGTGTCAGTTGAGTGCATTTTAACAAATGCAAGAATTATTTAGAGGCTATGCTATAGACACAAACATCAATCAGCACCCTTTTGTATTTTTCAGTTATTCAAATTATTTTAGTATATAAACTTTGTTATATGTAATTATTATATATAATTTGTTATACATAAATTTTAGTATATAAATTTTAATATAAAAATTTTGAATTTCCAATTGGGTCATATTGTAGACTTTTGTTCTTACATTTATTTATTTGTTTGCTTATTCATTTATTATAAAATTTATTTATTTACTTTTATTTTCTCCCTGTATTCAGGTATTTGCTTTGTATTGTTTTGTTTTTTCTCTTTTCTCTCTTTTTGTTTCTGGCTTTTAGTTTTTGTTTTAAGCTTTTAGTCATCTGAACCATGGTTTTTAGTTTTTGTCTTCTGCTAGTAAATCAATGTGGGTCTTGTAGATGGTTATAGGGAGAAGGGGAGGACAAAGGGGCCCGGAGGCATTCCTCTTAGTCAGCAACCTCTCACTTCAAGGCTTCCCAACCCAGGGACATGGATTTGTACTTAAAGACCTATAGCAGCCTCTTATTCCCCACCAATCCAAACCACCGTCCCTTTTCACTTTTTTTTTTTTGGTCTCCTATCTGTCCCCAGTTGTCCTTTAAGTGTTTATTGGATAAATTCCTAGTATTCCCTAGTGGCCTTGTTCATGATTAGAGGCCTCCCTCTCTGGGTGTCCCCATTACCTTATAATAGATCTAGATCCATTCCAAGGAGAGTGACAGTGGCCGTCTTAGTATTTTTGAGGCTCTGTGTTTTGAGCATAAGGCCCTTGGTGTGCTGATAAGCAGTAGTCCATGCACATGATCCCAGCATTTTACATCCCTGAATCAATTGCATAACCTCTTCAGGGGTCTTACGTAGGGCAAGGATAAAGTGCTCCCTCTTTACCTATCTATCTATCTATCATCTATCTATCTATCTATCTATCTATATCTATCTATCTATCTATCTATCTATCTATCTATCTATCTATCTATCATCTATTAAGCATTGTGCCACCTGTCTCCAAGATTGTGATCCTTTATATCTCCCTGGTCAGGGGACAAAGTGCAACAACTGCAAGGTAAGCAACCACACAAAATTTAAGTCCAAAACAATACCTTTTGCAAGGTGCCATGGTTTCTGAGATAGATGCCCTCACACTGACCCTATGTGTAGCTCACAACTCACAAGTACCTCTGAAGAGCACTCTCTCTTTACTTGACCCAGCAGGCGGAAATGCATGGGAAAATAGCAACTCAGTTGCCCTACCATATATTACTGCTGACTGCTTGACTGATCAGGCCCTTTTTCTGGCACTTGGACGGAAGTCATACCTTGCTTCCTTTGGAAGAGGCTTTGGTAAGCCCAATATAAAAAGGGGTGCCCCTGAGGCATCATCCCAGAATCTAGGTGAGTAGCTCAGCTCAGCTCAGAATTCAAGGAAGTCTCAGCTTTTGAGTTCTGAATTTAGGCAACACCCCTCAAATGCAACAAATAGCATTTTCAGCCACAACACAAATGTACACCAGCAGGCAGGGGTACCTTCTCAGGCTGCCACTGCCATCTAGTGAAACCAGTTAGCAAGGCAAGAACAGTCTAGTGCTGTCATTGCAGTTTGAGGCCAAACCTCCCTGCTCATTGCACCAATTGTTTTAAATACAGGTTGTATTATTATTTAGGTATGACAAGACCAACAGATCAGGAAATAGCCACCATTGAAGAGATAAGTTGTTGTGCCCATAGCTCCCCAGGGAAGGGGCACACAACACATTGGAGGGCCACATGAGTAAGCACAGGGTCAATCAGAAGGCACTGGGGAGTGGGGAAGTGTGGGCAAGAATCTTTATTGTGTGCCAAGTTTCTATATATCTTTCATTAGGACATCTGTCATTGGATTTAGGACTCACCCAGATAATCCAGGATTATCTCTTTATTTCAAGATACTTAAATCAATTACATCTGTGAGGCACCTGGGCGGTTCAGTTGGTTGAGTGTCCCACTCTTGATTTTGGCTCAGGTCATGATCTCAGGGTCCTTGGATCAAGCAAGCATCAGGCTCTGCTCAGCAGGGAGTCTGTGAGGATTCTCTAACTCTCCTTCTGCCCCTCCCCCTGCTCATGTGTGCGATTTCTCTTTTTCTCTCTCTATCAAATAAATAAATCTTAAAAAAAAAATTAATTACATCTGCAAAAACTCTTTTTATAAATAAGGTAGTACAGGTTCCAGGGATTTCACATGGATTTTTTTTTTCTTTTGCAGGGGGATTCCATTCAACTCACTACAACTGCCTTTTAATTATATCACAAATCTGACCAAATCTCACCATCTCTACTGCTACCTCCTTGGTCCCAGATACCATCATCCCTCCCTGGACAAGAACAAAGCCTCTAGACTTGTCTCTCTGCTTCCAGTCTTGCCCCTGGAGTTTAAAACAACCCCCCCACCCCCCAAAATACGCCACTTTGGCGGGAGGCTTATTTAGAGCTAAAGGAAATCAAAACCTGTCAGATTCAGGGAAAGCTCTTTACCATCTTTTGAACTGCCTAAAAGAAATACAAATTTCCCCATATGTGGGAAAACCTGCAATTATAAAGGAAATTTACACTGGAAAGGAAGAAATATACATGTTACCAGGAAGAAAGCTATTACCAAAGATAACTTTTTTTTTTTTTTTACCTTAGAAACTAATCTGCAGCGCAGGGCAACCTTTGTTTGTGGAACATTTCCTCCTCTCACCTTTCTATGAATTACCCTCCTCCTCCGTAGCGCCAGACCTCTACTCTTTTCTTTAGCTCAGGATGGTATAGAAGCCTCAATTGTTGGCTGCCTTTTGAGTCTTATATCTTTATGGGGCTCCCCTACATGTACATAATTTTGTTTTTCCTGTTATTTTGTCTTATGTCATTTTAATTGTTAGACCAGCCACAAAACCTAGAAGAGTAGATGTGAAAGTTTTTCTTCCCCTACATCCCCTAACTATGTATTCTCCAAAATGCAGCCAAGATTATCCTTTTAAAACCTAAGTCACATCATATCACTACTCAGCTGAGAAACTGCATGGGCTTTCCTCGCATGTAAAATAAAATGCAAAGCCCTTGTTCTTGCCAATGTAATTTGGCTTCTGGATTCCTCTTCAACTTTTATCTTCTACAACTTTTCCCCCCACTCTAGCTTGTTTGCTATCCTCTCAAGCAAACCAAGAAGCTCCAAGGCTTTCACATTTACCCACTCCAGCTGGACCCCTCTTCTCCAGTATGTATCCCTGGCTTGTTCTCTCACCTCATCCTGGTTTCTACTCACTTGGGTCCCATCTTTTCATAAAAACCTCCACTGAATACCTTATCTCACTCTAATTCTGTATCTGGTAACTTTTTCTTAGCACTGTGGTAAATGATGCTTATGTGTTCACTGTCTATGTTCCCTAAAGGCAAGAGCTTCTCTATTCCATGATAGTACCTAAAACAGTGCCTGGCACACATTAGACACTTAAGGAATACTTTTTGTTGGAAGGAATGAATGGATGAATGAATGAATGAATGAATGAATGAATGAATCTGTTGAGGGTTTTCCTAATTAGGGTCATCTTACCATTTGCCAAATTATACTCCATTTCTGAACTAAAGACCACATAAAAGCACTATCTGTATTTATTTATTTTTTAAAAGATTTTATTTATTTATTTGACAGAAAGAGAGAGAGAGCACAAGTAGGCAGAGAGGCAGGCAGAGGGAGAGGGAGAAGCAGGCTCCCGCTGAGCAGGGAGCCTGACGCAGGGCTCGATCCCAGGACCCTGGGATCATGACCTGAGCCAAAGGCAGCCGCTTAACCAACTGAGCCACCCAGGCACCCCAGCACTATCTGTATTTAAAGGGAACAATGAAGTCGAAACATTAAAAAAAATAATTTTTATTGAAGTATAATTTTATTTAAATTAAATAAATTAAATTAAAGGGAAGAATGAACACATTAAATAATAATTTTTATTGAAGTATAATTGTTTTTAATTTGTTTTAAATAGTAGGGCTTATATTGAGGAACTGTGGCATGAGAGTTACATAGTTTATTGCTTAGGAAAATGTTCAACTGATACTGTCATTATTCTCACAAAGACAAGGAAGAAACAACCATAGGATAATTCCTTTAAAATCCTGCTTTCCAGGGATATGGGAAATGTCCATTTCTGACAAGTGGTTCGAATTCTCTATAATGGCCAGTCCTGTTGAAATTAATTATTATTAATTTACTAAGCATTTACCGAGTTTGTAGGTACTAGGTTGAGAAAGAAAAAAGTGTGTATCCTATATAAACAGTTATGTAAACAATATACAAACTAAATAAAGAAATGAAAACATAAGGGAATGTTAAGTGATACAGTAAGCACAGTTGAGAGAGGCAGCTGGAGATGAGCTGCTCAGAGTCAGGATAAAAGTATTCAGGAGTACTGGGTGTTATACGCAAACAATGAATCATGGAACACTACATCAAAAACTAATGATGTAATGTATGGTGATTAAGATAACATAATAAAAAAAATAATTAATTAATTTAAAAAAAAGTATTCAGTATCATGCAGTGATACTCAGTGGCCCTCCTTAGACCCAGGCCCTTCCTGCCACGCTTCTCTATCAGGGTACTGCATCCTGGTCCACATTTCTCCAGCTATTGGCTGAGAATAGACACAGTTCTTAGAATAACAAGGTACTTTCATATGATGACTCTCTTATCACCTACTGCTTGGAATCCCTTGCCAGCTTTCCCACTAACTGGACTGTCCTCCCAATATGCTTTTCTAAGCAATGCCTGAGTTTAACATCTGCCTGGACAAGGCCTGGGCTCTCTGACCACATGTGCTAGGACTGGCCTCTGCTGTTGCATGGATTTCCCTGGCTGCTCTCTGCCCCTACCTGGCTCAGTCCTCCTCCTCCCAGACCCCTCCACCTCTCTCGCTCATCATGTTATTGGCCCTGAACAGAGCCAAACTCTCTCTTGGTCCTGCGCCCAGCCAGTCTCATGTGTTCCCCAAGAGGCAGCCAAGGACTGGAAGTCCCTTCTTTCTGTGTACCTCAGACAGACCCGTAGGCAGACTGTAGGCAGGCAAGTGTCCCAGGGCATCCTTCTGCCCTGGAAGCTCCTACTCATAGCATAGTTTGGTGGAGGGGTGGGCAGCTGGGTGAATTGGGGAAGGCATAGACACAGGATTTCCACTTTTTTACTTCCCTTTCATTTCTCAAAACTCTCCTCTGAAATGCCCCTTACTAAGGCCTCTAATGACCATCATGTGCCCAAATCTACCCACCTTTCAGTCCTGATTTTTTTTTTTCTTTCCTTGGCTGCCATAAACTGAGTGGCTTAAAACAACAGAATTTTTTTTTCTACCACTTTTAGAAAGTCTTTTATTCATATGATTGTGTATATTGTGATCCGTGAACCACACTGTGGTTAACACATTGTATAAAATTACACTGAACTTTCTAAAAAATGCAATGAGCATTCTTAGAAACATTTTTTATATATGTACATGTGCCATTACAGAGTATTTTAAATGTAGTGCCTTCTGGTAAACACATTCATTCATTGAAATAACATTCTTTTTTTTCTTCAAGTTTTTATTTAAATTCCAGTAAGTTAATATACAATGTAACATTAGTTTCAGGTGTAGGATCTAGTGATTCATCACTTACATACAACACCCAGTGCTTATCACAACCCATACCCTCCTTAACCCATCACCCATTTGACCCCCCCACCCCCCCACCTTCCCTCCAGCAACCCTCAGTTTGTTCTCTATAGCTAAGAGTCTATTTCCTGGTTTGCCGGTATTTTTTTCCCCATATGTTCATCTGTTTTGTTTCTTAAATTCCACATATGAATGAAATCATATGGTATTTGTCTTTCTCTGACTTATTTTGCTTAGCATAATACACTTCAGCTCCAACATCCTTGCAAATGGCAAGATTTCATTCTTTTTTGATGGCTGAGTAATATTCCAGTGTGTGTGTGTATGTGTGTGTGTGTTCTTTATCTAATCATCAGTCAATGGACATTTGTGCTATTTCCATAGTTTGGCTATAGTTGATAATGCTGCTATAAACATCAAGGTTCATGTATCCCCTTTGAACAGTATTTTGCATCCTTTGGGTAAATAACTAGTAGTACAATTGTTGGATTGTAGGGTAGTTCTATTTTTAACTGTTTGAGGAACTTTCATACTGTAAAACAACAGAAATTTATTTGTTCACAGTTCATGGCCCAAAGTCTAAAATCAAGATATTGATGGGGTTGGTTCCTACCAGGGACTCTGAAGGAGAATCTATCCCATGCTTCTCTCATAGCTTTTGGTGGTTGCCAGCAATTCTTGGCTCTCCTTGGCTTGTGGAGGCATCTCTCTAATCTCTGCCTCTGAGTCTCTTTGTCTCTTCTCCTCTCCTCATGGGGACCCCAGTCATTGGATTTAAGGTCTACTTTAATTCAATATGATCTCATCTCAATTCTTAATTAATTATATCTGCAAAGACCCAATTTCCAAATAAGGTCACATTCTGAGGTTCTCGGTGGACGTGAATTTTGGGGGCACACAATTCAACCACTACACCGACCTAGTAGCATTTAACAAACTTTCCCCACTCCTTCCCCTCATCTTTCTGGCCAATCCTCTCAGTATATTTTCAATCTATAAGAAACATTAAAAAAAATCACACATACAGTTTCTCTTGAAAAATCTCAGAGCATGTATTTCTCACAGTTGTTCCCTTTAGATGATGGGTATTTGCCTAACCCTATGAGCATCTGAGTTTGTGATTCCATCACATGTAAAAGACTCTCTATAGTTAGTATAAAATGAACTGAAATAGAAGTAACAACACAATAAAATTTCTATCATGCTGGAAAAATCTATTGATTTATTAATCTATTAGACAATGCCTAAAAAAATGAATGTCCTCTATAAGGTAGAAACTATGCTTGGCACCAGATACACCATTTTCGGCAAATATAGATATACCTGCCTTTATGGAGCTTATTGTCTAATGAGGAGGAAAGATATGAATTACACAAATAAATGAAAAATACACTTGTGATAAATCTTATAAATGAGAGGTCCATGGTGCTGAGAAGATAGAATGGGAGAGATTTTAATTAATCTGAAAAGTTAGGGAAAGCCAAGAAGTGAAGGATGTGGGATTTAACTAGATAAGGAAAGGAAGCAATCCACGCAAATGAAACTATGTGCAAAGGTCCTGTGGCTGTAGGGAATATTATATGCAACAAGACTAAAAGAAGAACAATATAGTTGAAGTGGGAGGAAAATGTGGAAGAAATTGAGGGAGAGAGGCACCAGCCAGATCATGCAAACCCTGTCAATCATATTAAGGTGTTTGTATTTATGCTAAGAGCAATGGGAAGCTGTTAACATGTTTTAAGAAACAGAATATTTTTAGATTTGTCTTATTAAAGAGGTTACCCTGTATGCAATTTGTACAGCAGATTTAAAAAGTGTGAGGGTAGATAAGGGTAGGCAAATTAGGAGGCTTCTGCTAAAATCTAAGTGAGAAATAATGGTATTTTGGACTGGGGAGTCTGATAGAGATGGACAAATATGAACAGATTTGAGAGACGCTTAGGAGGTAAAATCCACAGAAACTGGTGATGGATTAGAAATGGGGAGCCAAGGAGAGGAAGGCGTGGGTAACTCCTTAGTCTAGGAAGTATGTAATAGGTGCTATTCACTGAGGTGAGGAACAAACACTGGTCTGAAATGGTGGGGGCAGGGGAGGGCATGTGAGCATGTGCTTGCTTTAGGAGTTGTTGAACTTGAGGTGCCATTGAAACCCTGAAGAAGAGATATTGAAGCAAGAGATGGTCATTTGAGTCTAGAGCTCAGAGAAGTTTGGGTTAAATTAGATGATATGTAAAATGCTTAGTTCAGTATCTGTTCATAAGTTCTGGCCATCACTATGATTTTCCAATGATATCTTTAATGTGGTCAAAACTGAGATGCTAAAAAGTTGTATGATTAAATGTGTTAACACATTTTAAGTACTTAAAACAGTGCCCAGCATATATTAAGGGCTTAATAAAAAATAGAGAGAAAATAAAAGAGATTATATCTCTGAAAACCCTTTTTATTTATGTCAGTACAAGAAATTATTATGTATTCACAGTCTGACCCAGTTTTGGAAACTTCACAGAAAAGGGATAAGTCTCTGAACCCATTATTTAGAAAATCTTACTTTGCTTTCTAGATAGGAATTTAACATTTCTAAAAATAGCTCTTCATTCTGTTATCAGTAAAAGCACTGAATAAAGACACAAGAGACCTAGTTCTAATTTTTAGTCCAAACCTCCCTACTTGTGTGAACTCCTTTAGCTTTCATGAAAGAATTGTATAAGATGACCCCTTTCAATTTTAAAATTCCTTATCTGATTTCTAAACATCACAGTTAAAAGACAGCCTTTTACCACTCAGATGGGGGGAGCCCACAGGAAAGCCACAGAAAAGCTGGACTCCAGCAAAGAAACTGGCCCGCGTGCTCCATTACTACATCTCCAGTTGTGATGATGATACAGAGATGGCATGATCATCTGATTAACAGGCATTTTAGACCTTGTATGTCAAAGGTCAGTGATTTCCCCACTTCCTCCCCCTGAGACTGACAGACGAAGATAAGAAACACAAATACAGCAGGGTTCAGAACTCTGGCGCCTAGAGACATATCAGTTTGGGTAGTAAGGATGTGGGTGGACTGAGGCACTACTTTGGGTTCCCAAACCCTTGGGACACTTGAGCCCTGGGAAATGGGTGTGGCAGCTGCAAACAGCTGAAAGCAGATCTAACTGAAGATCATCTTTACCAGACAACCTTTTCCAAGAGGAAGGAAACCCTTAGGAGGATACCTGGGGACACTGACTCTCACAGTGACTTACTGACTACTGTATTTCAGAGTAAGACTGCAGATCACAGAATTTAGGGGAAAGGAAAGGTCTGTTGGTGGAGGAGGTGAGTTGAAATCCCAGCCATGCCACCAAATCTGTGGCCCTAGTCAAGTCACTTTCTGAGCCTTACCTCCTTCATCTATAAAATTTTCATTACTCACCTGATTTACTCACAAGATTGTTATAAAAATAATAACATTACAGGTGATAGAGCAAAGCACAGTGCCTAGCATACAGTAAGGACTAATTTCTCAGTGAATATCTTAGATTATCTCCAAAGCAGACATAAAATTTCCCTTATGGTATTCAATAAGAAATGTAATTTACTGTTTGAGATGTTCATCAGGATACATTCTTTTCTTAGCCTTTATTCCCATGGAGTGATTCTTTCACAGAATTCTGTTGGGATAAAGGAAATAAAGGAAGAGGAATAAAGAAAAAAGAGAGAGGCAAAGAGAGACAGGCTCTGAACCAGTAAACCCCAAACTCGAGAGCCTGAAAGCGTTCAGTGGAACATTTTTTGGAGTGTTCTGCCTGTGTTTTCAACAATGTCAAGTCCCAGAAATGCTTTCTGGATCATGAGTCTTTTGGAATGTATTTGTAGAAAACTTTTTGGTATAAACAGAGCTATTCTGAGAGTGTGCCAAATCATGGAATCTTCCCAGGGTCCCAAGAGATCCAGGAAAATAGATCTAATGGGTAAAAAGGTGGTTTTGTCAATTGCATATAAACTTTGAAGACATAACAACTTCTCACACTGATACACAGGAAAAAAATGTGTTTTGAAAGTCATCATCTTTTTATTTTCCCTTTAACCTTTATTAAGTTCTTACTGTGTGCTAGGCACTGTTTTAAGTACTAAAAATGTGTTACTGTATACATCATGTAAGCTTAATTATATTAGTTTCCATTACCACATTCTCTCTCTCCCATTATTATTAGAGGTAAAGGGCAAGATATTCCTACTTTCCTCAATTCCTCTGGTGGTTGATTTGATAGAGAACATCCATCAAACTCCCTGTGCCTCCCTTGCCAACCAGACAGCCATTACAGTAGCTTAGGGGAAGACCCATAGAGCTCTGCCTGCTTCTGTCAAGAACCCTGCCACCTCCCCAACACCAACAGCCTCAGTGCTACAATCTGAAAAAAAAAAAAAAAAAGCATCAAGGCTAATATTCTGATGACCAGTCCCAGTTAGGCTGCAAAAGAAATGCCACTGGATCACTTCTCACTGCCTCTTGCCCAGACAACCCTCACACTCCCTAGTCTGGCCCAATGCCCTCTGCAGCTTGTTGCCACCCATCAGAAAAATACCATCTAATCTTAAAATCTTCCTGAACTTTACCTTCATTTTCTTGGTCTAACTCAGTGGTTTTCATCCCTAGCCGCACATTAGAATTACCTGAATGTGTAGAAAAAATTTTAAATTTAAAAATCCATCTCCTCTCCCCAAAAGTCAGATTTGGGGTGGATGGGATGGAGTATGGGCACTTTTTAAAAGTTCAAACAGGAAGGGGTTTATTAAAGGATATTAGGTAGTGTACAGGATCTCCAAGAGAGTCAGAGCACCAGGTGGATTAGCTGGACAGACAAAAATAAAGCTCAACCCTCCTCCCTGTGAGCTGCCCTGGAGATGGGGATGTCTCCGTTACCACCTTCACCAGAAGGTTGAGCCTGCTCACTGCTGGCTCCCCCAAAGCCTACACTACCAGTTAATTAATTGGTAATTAATACACAGTAAAGTTGACATTTTAAATTGGTGTCCAACTACATGAGTTTTAACACACATACACAAAACTGTTCCATCACCCCAAATAACTCAGGACCCTTCTATAGTCACACCCTCCTCCCACTATCACCTGCCTTGTCACCATGACTATAATTTTGCCTTTTGGGCAATGTGATATAAATGAAATCATACAGACTGCCTTTTTTTCACTCAACATAATGCCCTTGAGATCAATCCAAGTGGTTGTGTATCAACAGCCTGCTCCTTTTTATTACTGAATAATGTTCCATTGTATGAATATACCAGTTTACTTACCCATTTGTCTATTGAAAGACATTTGGATTATTTCTGGTCTTTGATTATCAGCAATGGAACTGCTATAAGCACTCATGTCTAGGTTTTAGTGTGAAAAAAATTTATTTTTCTTGGGTCAATACCTGGGAGTGGGATTGCTGGAGCATCCACACACTGGATTTTGCCTCTTCTTCCCTGTCCAATGGCACTACTTGTGTAGTTGTTCCCTTTATTTCTTAACATTATCATTTTTTCCTACAGCTGGATCACGTTATCAACTACAATTTCTTTACCTCACATCCCTCTCTAGCTACCACTCCACTTTCTCTGCTCCCCTTCAACAAAAGTCTTTTGAAATAGCTGTCCATATTTACTATCTCTACAAACTTCCCCATTCCATTTTTTTTTTTTTTTGGCATCTTTTATATCTACTGCAATTAGACTTTCACCTCCCTCCTCCAGGCCATAAAAACTGCTTTTGTCAAACTCACCAGCAGCCTTCATGAGTCAAATTCAAAGTTCAAGCACTCTCAGTCCTTAATGTATTCAACTGTAATCTTCAGAATTGATCACTACTTCTCTTTCTTCATTTTCTTTCTACCCGGCATGTAGGCTACTCTCCCATCTCAGTAGTTAATCTGTCTCCGCTTCTTTTTCTGGTTCCTTCTCATCTTTCTGACTTCTACAATTTGGAGTAGCTCTGGGCTCAGTTTTCAGATGGCTTCTCTTAACATTCACTTTCTAGATGATCTTATTCTATCTTATAGCCTCAGATACCATCTACAGATTGGTGACTTCCAACTATATATCTCTTGGCTTATGCATTTGGATGTCTAATAGGCATTTAAAACAATATATGCATGACTGAATTCTTAATCTCCCAATTATCTTTCTTCCATCTGGTCTTCCTTATTTCAAGAAAATAGCAATTTCATTCTTCCAGCTACTCAGGCTAAAAACCTTGGAATCATGCTTGACTTCTTCCTCTCATACCTTACATCCATTCAACCAGCAAATCTTGTTGCTCTATCTTTAAGTAGATCCAGAAGGCAAGTAATTCTATTTCCATTGCTACATCTTAGTATAAGCCACCATCAACTCCCATGGAGTTATTGCAATACCCTTATAAATAGTCCCCTTGTTTCCAGTTTCCTCCTTCAGTTTATTCTTCACACAGCTCAAGAATAAACATTAAAAACATTCACACTTTAAAAATATTAGTCAGACAATATTGCTCCTCTACTTAAGAAGCTCCAGTGGCTCCCCACTTCATTGTGAATAAAATGCAGAGCCCACTGATCTTCCCATGACCTTGCCTTAACTACCTTGTTAACCTCATTGCTACCCCTCCACCTTCCCTTCCCACTCTACTCATAAGCATTCACTATGGCTGGTAGCTTACAACAGATACAACTGCAGTTGTGTTCTTAGTGAGTCTGATTTGGGGGAACAGGAAAGAATTTGTATTAGTGTAATCATTGGACATTCTGAGCAGCCTTCCACTTTGGAGGGCCCGTACTTGCTTTTTCCTCTGCTCAGATGCCCTTCCCACAGATATCTGCTTGGCTCTTCCCTCCCTTTATTCAGGTCTCTGTTCAAATGCCCTCTATCAAAGAGGCTTCCCTGACCATCCTTTCTAAAATAGCATCTCTCCTTTGTCACTCTCACCCAATTTAGTTTTTCTTCAAGGCACTTAACACCACCTCACATAGAATTAACTCTCCCTGAAGTTCCCTCTACTTTCCACTTGAATATAAACCCCAGTGAGACAGTATTCCAGGTTTTGTTCCTTGATTTATGCCATGTGCCCAGTATTAGTGTGTAGTACATTGAAAGGGTTTAATATGAGTTGAATGAGTAAGTGAATGAATCTTCCCTCACATAACCATTTAGTGATAATTTTTTTTTTCCTAAAGCTTCCCTAAATTTCATTAGAGCTGGGTTATAATGTGTTTTTCCTAACCAAATTTCCTAGTAATGACTTTCAGAGCCTAAGTTACGCTGGGGATGCCCTAGGCCTAAATCAGTTTATAATGGCATCACTTCAAAGGAGACTCCTAGCTACCCTATGACCAAGCAATTGCACTCTGGATATTTACCTCAAAGAATACAAATGTAGTGATCCAAGGGGGCACCTGCAGAGGGAGGTGGAGGTATGGGGTAGGATGGGCATTAAGGAGGGCACATGATGTAATGAACACTGGGTGTTACATAAGACTGATGAATCACTGACCTCTACCTCTGAAACCAATAATACATTATATGTTAATTAATTAAATTTAAATTAAAAAATGGAAAAAAAATATTATCAACTTCAAGGAAGATAAAAATACAATGCCCTTGAATAATTATAACCTATCTTATATTCTAAAGAATAAGAATTATATGCAAATTCACTTTATAGGGATGGGAATAATTTTCATGGAATAATATAACTATTTAAGTATATTTTATAGAAAAATAGTTTATAAAATGCTTGATACAAAGTTTCATATATAAAAATAAATAAATAAATAAAATCTTAAAAAAACAAACAAACAAACAAAGGAGACTCTTATTTGGAAAATTCACCTGAGTGGAAATTAACCATAAATGGAGTGCCCTGGGACAAGCGTTCACATACAAAAATGTATGCATAAATATTCACAAACATTCACCTACACACACACAAAATCTCACACATGCATGCACACATAGCAGTTTGGCCTCTTTGGTAAATAATAGATTTTGTTGCCATGTAAAATAGATGTTGTATTTATTCTCTGGAATATGTTTTTTAGCTTTTAAAATGTTTAAAATAAAAACCAAAAATGTTTAACTCCATAGGGATTCTTACAGAAACAAGTTGGTAGTTTCAGTATTTAAAAACAGGTTATCCACAATGTAGAAATGACTAAACACAAAACAAAATAGAAAAGAACTAAAAATGCATGCATTCGTGTAATACATTTATACTTTAGGACATAATTTGATAGAATTTTAATCATGTTGATTTTTTTTCAAAATCCTAAACTGCCATTATAGCAAGTTACAAGATTACTTGCCTACGAACATGTTGTCTGTGGATAACAACTCCATAACTGATTCGATGCTATCACTTTCATGTGTTTCTATATGGAGTTATATTTTATAAACTTAGCCCATCTTGAAAATCTGCATCTACTCCATAACTCAGGGAGATTATTCATGGATACAACCACAGTTACGTCTATTGTATTTATATTTTAGAGGAATGAAAGTAAAAGTAAAGTAGTCTGAACATTTGCACATTTCTGGCTTCTGAGTATTCTTTTCTTCCTAAGTTGTTAAAGTGTTGCTAAGAATTTGGTACCATTCTAATATCCGTATTCCTTTCTTCATCCATTCAACAAATATTTATCAAAGACCTACTGTGTACCTGTTCTGAAAGTTTGAGGTATATCAGTGAAGATAACTAGAAAAGATTTCTGTTCTTATGGAAATTTTTATTAAGGAGAGACACATAAGAGTGTATTATTTTCCCAATGTTGCATAACAAATTATCACAAACTTGGCAGTTTAAAAAAACACACGTATCATCTCACAGTTTGTGTGGGTCAGGAGTCAGTGCACAGCCTGCCTATTAGGAACTTTCAATCTCACTACAGAAAAGAGTCATGTGAAAGTATTACTAACAGTTCATTAGATACTAAAACTTCTTAAAACAACAGCAACTTAAAAACTAGGCACATCAACTTAAGACCATTCAATTTTAGTTTAGGGATGAAAAGACCATCACTATGATTTCAAATGTATTTCTTAGGGTCTGACTGTAATCACTGTCTTTAAAGTAATTTACTAGGACTAATATTTGTGGTGATGACCCTTAATCATATGAAAAAGTTAGAATCTCCTCAGGGTGCCTGGGTGGCTCAGTGGGTCTCAGGTCATGATCTTGGAATTCCAGGATCAAACCCCACATGGGGCTCCCTGCTCGGCAGGAAGTCTGCTTCTCCCTCTCCCTCTGCCGCTCCCCTTCACTCATTCTTTCTCTCAAATAAATAAAATCTTAAAAAAAAAAAAGAAAAAGTTAGAATTTCCTCAATGTCATCTGTACAAAAGTCTGCAAACATCTATTTTAAATTGATTTCTACCCAAAACAGCTAGAATGTATTCATATTTTGGTGCTTAAAGGCATAGGCCCTCACCCATTAAAATTAAAATTGGCCTTCAGAAATGACTAATTTCCTAATGTTGACTATTCAAAATTTGACTACACTTTGTAGTTCAAGAGGAAAGGCCATGAAAGTTTCCTTGGGGGATGATCAGAGGGGACTTTCCTCCAATCTAGGCAATTCTGAACAAGTTTAGCTTGTACCTCTGTCCCAATTTCTGGTGGACATGTGTAGTTTCAAGGCACTACTTTCCCATTTCTCCTTAAATTATTTCTCACTCTTTTTTTTTTTTTAAGTCAAGTAGCAGCATGATTCATACAATTACTTCCTCCTCCCACAAAGTCTTAGAAAAGGCCTTCCAAGTGAGAACAACAACAGCAACAAAATGATTACTATGGTTTTTTACAGCAGGCCAGGATTAGCTCATTGAATTGCAAAATTCCTCTTTCTGCTTTTAATTCTGTGTTTTTCTTTTAAAATGGAAAGAATTGGGTGGGATTTATGTAAGCATTTAGTTTCTGGCTCATGTCCATCCCCAATAACTCATTCCTTGTGACCTAAAGAACAGAGTTTCATCCAGTACAGTTATGAGTGGCAACTTTAATTAGGATGTAGACATTCTAGCATTCACAAAATATTTTCCTTTCTAATTGCTGAAAGTAAATAATTATCATAAGTTAGACTACAAAAGAGAAAAAGATAAATTAATAGTGAAAGGACTGTTGGAGCTCAGAGATGTTACTCTATGATTAAGGGAAAGTCACCTAAACTCAGTGAGCCTCCCTTTGCTCATCTGTAAAATGGTATTTAAGAATATATATTTTGCCTACCTTACAGGCTTGTTTTGAGGATGAAATAAGCAGTATTTTGTAAGCTTGCTTAGTCATAAGAACTACTTGAGCTGCTTATTTAAAAAAATAATAATAATAATTTACCCAGATTCCTATGTTTTCCAGAGAACTGAGTAATTCTTATCACTAGATAGGTTTGGAAAACAACGAGATAATGGAAAATGTAATTAGCCAGCTGGAGAAGATTACAGAAATAGAAGATGCTTGCTTTTCTGATAGTGTCTTATAACTGTACAAAAAATTCTTTTAAAATTTATTTTACATTTGTCCTTTGTGTATCTGCTCAGAGTTAAGATTGTTTTGCTATTGTTACTGTTGTCACTTCTGTTGCTTAAGACCTAGGTTCTAGTCTCAACCCTGCTACTAACTAGTTGGGTAATTTGGGTGATTTGTTTCACTTCTCTGGGCCTCACTTTCTTCTCTACAAAGCTACTAGGTGGTATCCATGTCTGATGTCCAATTTTCCCTTGATAATTTTCTTTCCAACTGCTAGATTCTAAGTGCTTAGTATTGTGAAGTATTTGATTATTTCAGAGTTTAACATACCATCATTATTAAGAAGCTGTCATAATCCTTCAGACATGTACACACTTTTCCAAAGAAGAGCTCCAGATGGCTAACAGACACATGAGAAAATGCTCAATATCACTCATTATCAGGGAAATACAAATCAAAACTATGATGAGATACCACCTCACACCTGTCAGAATGGCTAAAATCAACACCCAGGAAACAACAGGTATTGGTGAGGATATGGAGAAAGGGGGACCCTCTTACACTATTGGTGAGAAAGCAAACTGGTGCAGACACTCTGGACAATAGTTATGGAGGTTCCTCAAAAAGTTAAAAATAGAACTATCCTATGATCCAGCAATTGCACTACTAGGTATTTACCCAAAGGATACAAAAATACAGATTCAAAAGGGCACCTGCACCCCGATGTTTATAGCACCATCAACAACAATAGCCAAACTATGGATAGAACCCAAATGTCCATCCATCCATGATGAATGGATCAAGTTGATATATATATCAATATATGTATATATGTGTATATATTTGTGTGTATACACACACATACACCTGTGTGTATATATGTGTGTGTATAATCGAATATTACTCAGCCATCAAAAAGAATGAAATCTTGCCATTTGCAACAATGTGGATTGAAGTAGAGTGTATTATGCTAAGTGAAATAAGTCAGTCAGAGAAAAACAAATACCAAATGATCTCACTCATATGTGAAACTTAAGAAAACAGATGAACATATGGGAATGGGGGAAGAGAGAGGGAAATAAAGCATAAGAGACTCTTAACAATGGAGAACAAAATGAGGGCTGTTGGAGGGAGGAGGTGGGGGATGGGATAGATGGGTGATGGGTATTAAGGAGGGCATGTTTTGTGATGAGCACTGGGTGTTGGATGTAAGTGATGAATTTGATGAATTACTGAATTCTACTCCAGAAACCAATATTGCACTGTATGAACAAGTTTAGCTTGTACCTCTGTCCCAATTTCTGGTGGACATGTGTAGTTTCAAGGCACTACTTTCCCATTTCTCCTTAAATTATTTCTCACTCTTTTTTTTTTTTAAGTCAAGTAGCAGCATGATTCATACAATTACTTGCTCCTCCCACAAAGTCTTAGAAAAGGCCTTTTCTAAGCCTTTTCTAAGCCTCTAAAGCTGCTAAGCACCCTATAATGCAACAAACTGCCTACCACAATGGGAATGATCCAATGCAAAACTAAGTAAAATAAAGTAATAAAATAAAAAAAATAAAAATAAAAGAAGAAAAGGAAAGAAAGAAAAGAAAGAAAAAGAAAGAAAGAAGGTTATTGGGCTCCTGGGTTCCTTAGTTGGTTAAGCCTCTGACTCTTGATTTTGACTCAGTTCATGTTCTTAGGGTCATGGATTGAGCCCCACATCTGGCTCTGTGTTCAGTGTGGAGTCTGCTTGAGATTCTCTTTCTCCCTCTCCTTCAGCCCCTCCTCCCACTCATTTGGCTCTCTAAATAAATAAATAAATAAATAAAATCTTTAAAAAAACGAAAAGAGAAAGTAGGGATTTATTTTTTTCCAGATGGCTGGCTAGCTTATTGTCCCCAAACTATTTATTGAATACACCATCATTCCTCCAATGACTTGAAATACTTCTTTTTTATTATATATTAAATTCACACATACATTAAGTCATATTGCAAAAAACATCTATTTTATTATATTGATTGATCTGTAATTTTATACATCACACCAAGAGTATCTTGATAGTCTTCTATTCAAATTTTTTTCTAGGTATTCTAACTAGTTTATTTTCTATATTAAAATTTAAGAGAAGCTAGTCTAGAAGCTAAAAAACATTTACCTTGGTATTTTTACTGAGATCATACTAATTATAAATGATTTTGAGGAGACCTTACAATATTGAGGGTTTTTTAAATCCAAAACAAGTTATATCTTTCCACTTATTCAAATCTTCTTGGGTAGTGGGAGCAGAGACAAATGGAAATATAAAGAAAGGACAGTAAGATTGAAAAGCTGTAAAAGAAACACTCTGGGAACCTGAGCAGATCTATTGTTTGGAGTCAAAAGGAGAGTAATAAGACTGGGTGGCATAGGAGTCAGGTTGCTGAAGAGCCTTGAGTGCCAAGTTAAAGAGTGTGGACTTCATTCAGGCTGTTAAAAGACTTGCTTCAGGAAGATTCTTAAGAGCTGTCAGTGGTTCTCAACCAGGGGTGATTTTGCACCCAGGGCACATTTGACAACTTCTGGAAACTTTTATGTGTCAGAGTGACACAGAAGGTGCTACGGGCATCTAGAAATATTGGCCAGGGAAGCTGCTAAGCACCCTATAATGCAACGAACTGCCTACCACAACGGGAATGATCCAATGCAAAATGTCAATAGTGCCAAGGTTGAAAATCCCTTCACTAGAAGGATTAAAAGGCAAACAGATTCCAATCAGGGAAACAATTTAAGAGGCCAGTGCAGACACAGTGGGCTCTGACCATGTCTTAATGTAGTTCCTATTGGCATCTCCCCTTCCAGCATCTACTATTCAAAAGCAGAATGGTACCAGTGAAGCCTAGACAGTCCTAGTGGACCCCACCCCTGCAAAGGAATTGTTATTTAATGGTTTGCATATTTCATACTTAGCTACATTAATTAAGACATAGAAAAACCTCAATCCAGAAAATGCTTTGAAAAATTCTTACTGTAAAACTTTCAAAATAAAAGCTTGTTTAGAGTTCAAATGCTCAGAATTATGGAAACTACACGAGGCTAATTTTAGAAATTTGAGTAGTTATGGGTGGCTTTTCTGGTCTTGAGAAAAATGAACAGCATTTCCTGTTAAGGAACCACATCCCTGAAAATGTTATACCTCCCACTGTTCAAAGTGGGCTCAGTTTCTGGGCCTCTAGAGCAACACTTAGCATAATACATGCAAATAATAGGCACTGATAAATAAAAGTGAGTGAATACATAGGGAAAAGTAAACATATAACTATATTATTTGAAATAATTGAATATTATAATTGAATAACAACTAAGTTTATTTTGAATTTAACGTGTGCAAACATTCTGAGTGGATTATCTCACTGACTTCTCACAACAAAGAAATGATGGTAAGTGTCATGATTACACATAAGAAAATAAGGCCCAGAGGGTAAGTGGATTGCCATGGTCACCTAGCTAGTTAGTAGAGAACAAGGATATAGGCAATCTGTCACTAGAATCCATCATGTTAAGCACTCGGTTGTAGTGCTACCTGCCCTTTGGGGTGCTGGGGAGAGCTGCTTACAAAGAGGTGCCATGCCTTAGAACTCATTGCAAAGCTTCCCAAGGAGTTGCCAAGGAGTAGGACCAGTCATTGGACCCTGTTACTTCTCTTACTACTGATACACAACTCCCACCCTCTATCTGATTGACCCTAACAATGCCCTTGAGGGATAAACATATAGGATCCCATTTTGTAGTCATGGATTTTGAGGCTCAGAATTAAACCTGCCTGAGGCCCTACATTCAGTGAGTCACAATACTAGGTCTACAGCAGCTTGATGTTTCTTATAATATGTCACAGTCTGTATCAGTTATCAATTTATTGCCTCTCAGCTCAAAATTCACCCTTCGTTGCTTTGTGTAAATGGAGCTGGATCCTGCAAATACATCTCCTTTGCCAGTCAGCACAGTGTTAATTTTTGTTAGTAGAAAATGCTGGAGAGACACTGCCAGAGGAGGGGGTTTTTCTCTTCTTGGTTCCAGAGTGCTCCTTTCTTGAAGCTCTGGCAGTGCATGGTCTGTCAAATATCCAACTCCTGCAGTGAATGACCTCTTTAGCACCCAGCTCCTGCAGAGTCCAATGACTGGTCCCACTCCCTGGCAACTCCTTGGGAAGCTTTGCAATGAGTTCTGAGGCATAGCACCTCCTTGTAAGCAGCTCTCCCCGGCACCCCAGGGGGCAGGTTTCCAGCAAGTTCAACCAGCATATTACCTGAGCAATGTCATGGCCATCCAGTGAGTCAAGGCTGTGCCCTCCAGGAGGTCTCAATCTCAGCCTTAGGGAGAGTGACTGCTCTTTATATCTGCAATCCTATATTCTTTTCCTCCTCCTTACTAACAAATTCCCCATAAATTCAATGTCCCACTCTTTATTTTAAACTTTATCTATTCAAATACGGTGTGGTCTGTCTCCTGGTTGGTTGCTTCCCTTCAGAACATCTTATTAAGAGTAAGACCAGAAAATTACCTGGCACTCCGTAACATTAGCAATAGAATCATGAAGCCAGGAGTCAAGAGAAATTTGTTTTTATCTTCTTTTCTTGGTCTGTTATTTAAGTTTCAGGGAGCACAGAAGAAAAGGATAGACCATATTGCACTTTTTATAACTGATATCTATGAAATATACAAATATTAATTTTTCAAAATTCAAAAACAATTCAAAATCCTATTTATTTCTAAACTTATATTTCAAATATATCTCTGAGTACAATAGTCAGCATCCAATTCTCCAACCATGGGTTATCAATGCTTATCATCATTTGTAATCTCAGTATGTCTCTTCTCCCAGGAACAAGTGCATTTGATCACCAGCTCTCATGAGAACAATGTCAACTCACATGCACACAGCAACCTCACATATGTTAGGTCATTAGGCTATCAAAGAAACTCCTGGGACCTCCACAGCAAGTTTCACTCTCCCCTCTTTAGACAAGCAAAACCTGTCACTGGAAAAGTTAAATGACTCTCAAAAGGGCAAGTGATAAACATCAAAGCTGCAAGCTAGGACTAAAATCCAGAACTTCCAAGTTTGTTGTTCTTTTTCTATTCTCTCCCAGTTCCCCATCTCCCCATTTCTTAGACAGAAGCTTTATCCTTTGTTAAGGAATTTCAAAGATAAGCATATGGGAGTGTGTGGAGGACTATTTGGGGGGCTGCAGGGTTCTTCTAGCACCCCTCATATCACTGTTGAGCAGAAGGCATCTCATGTACTGGACCAGCTACACTCCCGGCCCAAAACAGAGGCAGGGATTGAGGGTATGCAAGGGCTGGGTAAGAGTGGGGCCATGAAAATGGTATTGCATAATCTGAATGGAACTTTAAGGTCCTTTCCAAGCAGAGCGCCAAGTCTGCACAGAGAAGGAAGTGAGTGTGTGGGTAGGAAGGGTGGGGGGGAGGATAAACAGCCATTTTGTCTGTCCTGCTTGGATGCTAGCAAGGCTTTGTGGAAGCAGTTGCCTGCCATCTGAAGGGGCATGCAGGCTGCCCTCACGTGGTGACTTAGGATTGGTACACTAGCAGAGAACTAGTATCACTTTTTAGATAAGGTTTGGGTATATCATGTTTGTACCAGACTATCTTGGTTTACACTTACTCTAGAGCAATTAATTTCTGCTGATTATTTTTAGTACCCTTTTCACTGTCAAAATCAAATTACACAGACACCCTGTTAGGTCTACTGCAGACAGTGGACACTGGGATGCAGGACTAAGGGTTGTGTAATGATGCCACTACTTTGAATGTGAATGTTCATTCTCTCTGGAGAAGCACTTTGGGTATAATTGATGTTCTTTGAGGTTCCCTCATTTTGTGGAAAAATTCTCTCCTCTTTTCACTATCGATTCAGCTGTTTCTCTGCTTATCAGCACCTCCATCCAAGGTTTAGTAAATTCAAATTCATTCTCTAATTCTGTATCTTGCAAAGTAGCTAAAGACACATTAATCAATCAATCAATCATATTTTTAATTTTCTATCAAATTATGGTGGAGTTGAGTAAGAGTCAAACTAAGAGAGAAATCTAAATGGGAAAGAAGGTATATACAGATGTGAAAATTTCCAAGTGAAATGTGTGTGTGTAACCAGAACACCTCTAGGTGTCACCAACTTGTAACAACAATGATGGCAGCACTGAAGATGACATTAGCAGTGACTAGCATTTATTAAGGACTTACCATGGGCCATTGCACTAGGTACTATTCCACTTACCCCCAAAATAGCCATATAAACTATATATAAATTTGAAATGTTACATCTAATATAATATCCAAAAGGTAATAGATACTTCTACCTTAGGACACCTTCACTCTCTCACACCCTACCAAAGACCTCCTAACCACACTCCCACCCCCCCTTCCAGTTATTTCTGGAACCATGGAAAGTTTCACAAGTACTTGTATTTTTCTTTTCTTTTTTACTTTTTCAAACTTCTCATTTTGAAGTAATTTCAGACTTACATAGAAGTTGCAAAAATAGTACAAAGAATTCTTGTATATTTTCACCCATATTCCCCAAATGCTAACATTTTATACAACCATAGTCCAATGATCACAGTGAATAAATTAACATTGCATAAATAACATTATCTAGTCTATTAATAACTCACTAATGTAACTTTTTCTGCTCCAGTTTTTCTGGATTCAGTTTTTCTGCTCTGGGTTCCAGGGCGGGAAGGAGACATACGTGCAGCTGTTCACTGGCCCAGAATCACATACTGTGTTATTATTGTCACTTCTCCTTAGTAACTTTGAATCTGACACAGTTCTCCAGTCTTTCTTTGACGTTCCTGACCGTGATATTTTTGTAGAGCACTGACCGTATACAGTGTTCTTCAGTTTTGGGTTGTTTGATGAATCCTCATGATTTAAGTTCAAGTTATGCATTGGGGGCAAGATTATCACAGAAGTGATAGGTATCCTTTTCAGTGCATATTAAAACACACATGAAGTCATTTGCCCCTTTACAGGTGATGTTGATTTTGACTGCTTATGCCTATGCTGTCTGCTAAGTTTCTCCATAGTAAAGTTACTATTTATTTTCCTCTTGTGATTAATAAGTATCTTGTGGGGAGATATTTTGAAAACATATAAACACCGTGTTCCCATAACACTTTGTCAAATAAATTTAGTCTATACTGATGATTCTTGCCTGTAATAGTAATCAGTAGTTATGTTTGCCAAATGGTGATGTTTTATTTCTATCAGTCCTTTTGCATTTATTATTTGGAATCCTATAATAAGAAAGAGCTTTCTCTTCTCCCCCATTTATTTAATGATTCTTTATTTATATCAGTATGGACATGAGGATCCTTATTTTATTCCATGTCTTCTTTTTTAAAATATTAACATATAATGTATTACTTGTTTCAGGGGTACTGGTCTGTGATTCATCAGTCTTTTATTTTTTTTTTTATTTTTTATTTATTTGCGAGAGAGAGACTGAGAGACAGAGAGCATGAGAGGGAGGAGGGTCAGAGGGAGAAGCAGACTCCTGCCAAGCAGGGAGCCCGATGCAGGACTCGATCCTGGGACTCCAGGATCATGACCTGAGCCGAAGGCAGTTGCTTAACCAACTGAGCCACCCAGGCGCCCTATGATTCATCAGTCTTACACAATTCACAGCGCTCACTGTAGCATGTACCCTCCCTGATGTCCATCACCCAGCCGCCCTGTCCCTCCCATCCCCTCCATGCGTTCTATAATCATTTCAGATTTGGCCATTTCATGTTGGTGCCAAGAGGACTCATGCTCTCTTGAGGCTCTTTCCTTATAGAGGTCTGTGTCTGAGAAGCCACTTTTTGCAAAGGGTACTGTGCCATCGTCACTACCTGAATATACTGTTTCCCTAACTCTGTGTCCTGCCAGGTGCTCCTGCCACTGCTACTGTTCCTGCTTTGCTTCTCTTCAGAGGGTGCTGGCTGCTCTGGGTTCCAGGGCAGGAAGGAGACATACGTGCAGCTGTTCACTGGCCCTCAAGCAGCCCTGCCCATATCCCTCAGTTGCACATCAGGAAGTGACTTCAGCTTCTAAATTCTTTATCTCATGCAGAGACTTTTAGGAGTCCTAACAGGAAAAAAATGTGGTGAGTCTAGAGGCTTTGGAACAGCTGACTTGCACAGAAAAGAATCGGAAAGGGTCATGGAAAGTTGAACAACAAACTGTGAGGTGGAAGGATAGTCTCCAAAACCAAATGTATTAGGAACCCCCCTTACTGGAGCAATAATCACTTTATCAACCTCTTTCTATTAGAGTAATAGTGAGCATCCCTCATACCAAATGCAAATAGTTTTTGTTTTCCCCCTCAAATGGCTTTTATATCCATTATCTGTCTTGATCTTGATGCAAAACAAGGGTGCTGTTATTTTTTAAATCCATTTGGGGATGAGAAAACTGAGGAACTTATAAGATCGTACAGACTAAAGTGAAAATCTATACCTGATATAAGTGTCTGATTCTCCAGTTCGGGTCTCTCTTAGGTCACACTGCTGACCAAGTCATTTTCCTTTTCTTGGCTGGATTCCTCTATTATACAAAGCTGTGGTTGGATTCAGATTATTTTTATTCTGAGAGGCATATCAAAAATCGGTGGGGAGATGATATGAGATCTAAAAACAAAGCAGATTGTTGGTGGGAATGCAAATTGGTGCAGCCATTCTGGAGAATAGTATGAAGTTTCCTCAAAAAGTTAAAAATAGAGCTACCCTACAGTCCAGCAGTTGCACTACTAGGTATTTACTGAAAGAGTACAAAAATACTAATTCAAAGGGATGCATGCACCCCAAGGTTTATAGCAGCATTATCAACAACAGCCAAATTATAGAAACAGCCCAAGTTTTCATTAACTGATGACTGAATAAAGGTGTGGTGTATGTTGGTGGCAATGCAAACTGGTGCAGCCACTCTGGAAAACAGTATGGATATTTCTCAAAAAGTTAAAAATAGAGCTACCCTATGACCCAGCAATTGCACTACTAGGTATTTATCAAAAGAATATAAACATAGTGACTTGAAGGGTCATGTGCACCCCAATGCTTCTAGCAGCAATGTACACAATAGTCAAACTATTGAAAGAGCCCAGAGGTGCATCAACAGATGAATGAATAAAGAAGATGTGGTATATATATATATATAAAATGGAAGATTACTCAGCCATCAGAAAGGATGAAATCTTACCATTTACATCGACATGGATGAAACTAGAGGTTATTATGCTGAGCCAAATAAGTCAATCAGAGAAAGACAATTATCATATGGTTTCGCTCATATGAGGAATATAAGAAACAGCAGAGAGGATCATAGGGAAAGGGAGGGAAAAACAGAATGGGAAGAAGTCAGAGAGGGAGACCAACCATGAGAGACTCTTAAGTATGGGAAAGAAACTGAGGGTTGCTGGAGGGGAGGTGGGTGAGGGGATGTGGTAACTGGATGACAAGTATTAAGGAGGGCACATGATGTGATGAGCACTGGGTGTTATATGAAACTGATAAATTACTGAACTCCACATTGGAAACTAATAATCTATATGTTGGCTAATTGAATTTAAATAAAAAAGTGTTGCCATTAAAAACAAAAATGAATAATAAATAAATAAATGCAATAAGTCAAAACTCTGCTTTGTTTTTATTTATTGTTTGTTTGTTTTTAAAGGGTAACTCTACTTTTAGCTTCTTGAGGAAACTCCATACTGTTTTCCAAAGTGACTGTACCAGCTTGCATTCCCATCAACAATGTAATTAATGGCAACACTTTTTAAATTTTGACTAACCTAGAAACAGGCTATGAGATCCTTATATTTGTCAAAGGGGATCTGGACAGAAAACACTGCACAACACTGGGCTAAATGGTCTGCAAGCTCTTATCCAGCACTTCTGATCACTGATTCTAATTCCACTTTTCTTAGCACCACCTAGAATTTCATTTGCATATTTTGACACCAAACTCTCAGAAATATTTGTTAGGTTTGCTTTTCTAAAATGTTATTTATGCATGTAGGTACATATGTATATAATAATGCTAACATAACTCAAAAAGGAAGGTTACATGATTTAAGATAGTCTAGCCCAGAGGAAGGAGAATAATTTGAAGATTTTACAGGGATCTTCCAGTTGCAGATTCTAAAAAGAAATAGATACTACCCAAATCATATGTTATTGTGACAACCCAAAATGTCTACGATTTGTTTTGGTAGAAGTTCATTCTAAAGAATGTGTTGCTAGAACTCCGTTTCCAGGCTAGAAATTGAGCAGACCCTCTCTTCATAGGACTGGGTAAGAGAAACAAATTCTGTGAACTCAGTAAGAGAAATGAAATATATGGCTATATATTTCTGCCTATCCGCCCCTTCTTTCTCCAAACTCTTGGATCTAGGGGGGGTTGAAGGGTTGGCATGTGAATCAGCTTTCATTTATGTAAATGATCTAGAAATGGTTCGAGGTACGTTTTTGAATGTTTGTGAGAGAGGTAGGAGTGGAAGGATAATTTTTGTATTATTTAGCTCAGAGCTTCCCTCCTTTCCTTCTCCTGACAGGATTGGAAGGAACAGAAAATCAGGTGTTTTGTTACTTTAATCATAAATGATGATTATCAGCTGGCTAAAAATCAGGTCAAACATGTATTATAAATGACTATTGTAGCCACCATTTTTACAGATCATTTACTCAGAGAAGGAAATAGGTTCACATTTTATAGAATCTTCCTTTTAGTGTCCAGAAAGTACCGTATGAATATGAATAATGAAAATGAATAAATAACATCTAAAAAAAAAGTACTGTAGACTGAAGTAGGGAGACCTGGATTTGCATTCTGACTCTGCCATCTACTAGTTAAGTGCCCTGAGCATTACACTGAACCTCATGGAATGCCTGTGTCTCTATTTACATAGTGAAGCAAATAATTCCTGCCCTGTTCAATCTGGATCAAGTGAGAGGGTTTCTATATGTTGTAAAATGCCACAAAAATTTAAGATGGTATTATTATTATTTGCCATCAGGGGCTTTCATCTGCATATCCTATACTAAATTTCCATCTCTCCTAAGACCAAAGGAGACCTTGTCTGTGGTTTTGTTTGTCCCAGACCCCCAAGGAGATAGGAGGTTACAGGAAGTTCCCCTCCTCAGAACTGAATGTGCTGCGTGGCTCAATACCCTTCAGCAGAGAGTGCCAGAAACAGAACTCTCTGTCTTGATCTGAACACAACCTGACATATGATAAGACATGATACAATGTTATTGCTTCAACAGACCCAGTTTCAGGGCAGACAGTTTTTCAACCAACTTCCTGTCCTGGGGCTCTGCAGTACAAGGGTGATTTGACCATGGACCACACTCCAGTGTGGCTTTAGTGTCAGAAATGACTACATCTTTACCACATCTAGGGCACTGAAAAATCAAGGCAGATACTGCTTGCCATTGGTTTGGATTTTTTTCTTGATTTGGGCTTACAGAACTGTGTGGGGAATTTGATCAGGTCCTCTTTCACCTAAAAGGATGTGTCTCTAGCTTTCCTTGCCAAACATAACGAAATGTCTTTACCACAGCTCTCAGGGGAAAAATGGTCATATATTTTAGGAGCACTTGGCTCAGCACTGTGAATTATGAAATGATTTTGAGAGAACTATCCAGTGATATCCTGTTTGGATAGAAAGAGAATGTGGTTTTTTGTTGTTTTGTTTTGTTTTTTTAGTGGAAAAGTGAATCTTACAAAATCAGGCCAATTCTCTCTGCTTTCTCCAGTTCCCTTCCCCTGTATGTAGGAGAGACAACATAGAAGTTGTCTTCTGTCAGTGTCTTCATTCTTCCTACTAGACAGAGAAAACAGATTTCCACCAGTGAACACTTTAATCCCATAGTGATCCCTCAAATGCAGTGTATCTCCTCAAAATTGTATGTCTCTAGCATCTAGAGATATCTGCTATGGTCTCTCTGGGCTGCCAGATGATTCTTGGCTCTCCTCATGCTGTTCTCTCATTTCCTTGGTCCAAACAAGATAAAGATTTTGAAAGAGCCCCTTGGACTTCTGCACCCTACACCAGATTGTGCCATCTCCTCAATTCTGAGAGAACACAAAGTCAGGAATTAACAGCTATAATATGGCAACTGCAATGCAAGACCTGAAGCCCTGTTTCAGGCTCTGCTTCTCCCAGGAGGGAGCACCTCTGCAGCCTCCTCCCCAGTCAGCCTGTCTCCTACTGCCCCCTTTCTGTCTTGCACAGCCCTGCCAACATCATCTTCCTGGACCATCACTGTCATGGAGCTCCTTTCCTACCATCAGTAAGATAAAGGCCAACTTTCCCCAACCTGGATTTTGAGGTTTCTTATGACCCAGAATCAGCACACCGCTCCTTCTTTGGCTCCCATTTTGCTCAACACGAGACTTATTTCCTATCCCATTGCCTCCCTCTTCCCACTGTCACTGCTGTTTTGCTCAAAGTATCTGTTTGCTTTCCTAAGATATATTTCCAAGCTTTTTTTGCCCAGCTGAAAATCAGCTTCTTTTTTCTTTTTTGGTGTCAAGTTTTTATTTAAATTCCAGTTAGTTACATAGAGAGTAATATTGGTTTCAGGAATAGAACTTAGTGATTCATCACTTACATAGAACATCTAATGCTCATCGTAACAAGTGTCCACACATCACCCATCTAGCCCATCCCCCATCCACCTCCCTCCATCAACCCTCAGTTTGTTCTCTATCATTAAGAGTTAGGAGTCTCTTATGGTTTGCTTCCCTCTCTTTTTTCCCTTTCCCTTATTTTCATCTGTTTTGTTTCTTAAATTCCACATGAGTGAAATCATATTGTATTTGTCTTTCTCTGACTGACTTATTTTGCATAACGTAAAATCAGCTTCTTGAGAGTGCAGTTCAAATCTTATAGCTTCAGTAGTACCTTCCGTCACATGAAGTGATCTCTCCTTCCTTTGAACTGTCTCAGAAATTTTCTGTATTTTTCACTTCAGTCAACCAATCAACCTCCCACAATTGTACTCTTCAATAATGCTATGGACTGAATGTCTGCTTTCCTCTAAAATTCATTTGTTGAAGCCCTGCCCATCAATGTGATGTTATTTAGAGAGGGGCCTTGGGGAAATAATTAGGGTTAGAAGAGGTCATGAGGGCAGGTGCCCTGGTCTGATGAGATTAGTGCGCTTATAAGATTATAAGATATGAGTTCTCTCTATCCTCTCTCTCTCTCTCCTCCCCTCCCTTCCTTCCTCCCTTTCCTCCCTGCAGGCAGGCACTTAGGAAAGGGCTTGTGAGAACAAGGCAAGATGGTGGCCATCAGTAAGCCAGAGAGAGGGCCATTACCAGAACTTAACCATGCCGGCCCCTAATCTCTAGGAGGAATTCCAGCCTCCAAAACTGGAAGAAAACAAATTTCTGTTGTTTAAGCTAGCTAGTTTATGGTATTTTGTTATGGCCGCCTGTGCTGACTCAGACAAATATTTTAAGTCTTGTGCTGGGTAACATTTTCTCTTGTTTTACTTCCTACCTTCCCAACAGGATAACTAACTCTCCTGGCCTTAAACACCTTAGCATCCCCCCACAGGGCTTGATATTCAAGAATTAATTGGTCTCATTTGAATTCCACTTAGTCTTTTAGGCCAATTGAAGGAAGATATGTCTATATTTATGGAAGTATGTTTTTTGAAAATAATTCAAGAGGTTGGCTCTATATCCTCAAGATCGTATCCTAAGTAGAATAATGTTTCCTAAAAAGATTGTTTAAGAAAACTCTTTTTGAGTCTTTAATGTAGAAATAGAAATTATTTGCCAATTCCCTTAGTAATCGGATAATCATGTGTAGTCCTTATTCTTGACAAAATTTAAATTACTTTTTCACCCTTCCGACACAGTTTGAAACTCCAACTTTCCATCTTGTTTACGTGAGTTCTTCACAAAAGCCTTTTCTTCATAATCACAAAGGTTAAGGTCCGTTTACCTCCATCCTGAACCACTGTGACTTTTCAGGAAGCTGAGTCAGAATTGGGAAGTTTAACAATATAAGCATTTTACAAACTGAGTTTTCTTTCTTAATCAGTCCACATTTTGCAAAAGCTTTATTTTTTCTTAACATGCCCACTATTATGTGGAAAAGAAAAAAAAAAGCCCTCCAAAATGGCTGAGGGTTTGTTTCCCACTTCTCCCCTACTTCTAAGGTGGGGTTCTGACTCTTTGAAATGTGTCCTGAAATGTGTCCAAGAAGAGCAGGAGGAAGGGACTGACTTCTGGGAACTCATTGCACTTCCACCTAGAAACTGAGGAAGGCCAGGTGCCCAGAGATGTCAGCAGCTGATGAAAATAAGTGTGTATTAGACAAGAGGCCTAATTCAGTGGCGCTACTGTTCCCTCATGGGGAAAGAAGTCCACAATGCATTTTTTGTCCTCAAGTGAATGTTAGTTTGTCAGATGTTATCCATAGAAAGCATATGATTAACAGCTCACTTTATTAATCCTGAGGACCTAGGCCTGATTTAGAGTACCCTCCCACTTCTTCTCTACTGCAGTGGCTGTTCTCTGGGGATTCTGTTTCCTGCCTCTCTGACCACTGTTCTCTACTGCCCCAGCACTTACTGGCCCAAAGTGACTGTGCTCAGCATCCTTATTCAGAAACATTCTATGGCCTTTAAGAGTCTACAACATTAATTCCAAACATCTTCAGAACACTTCTGAAAGCCCTCCACAATGTCTCTTCGTTAACCTGTTCAAGCCTCTCTCTTATTACATCTCATACATGTTATCCATAACCCCAGGGGGTCTAGTCCTTCCTACCTTTGCTCAAGCTGTTCTCCTTCCATGTGTCTTTTCCCTCTTTACCAGCCTGGCCAGTGTTGTGCCAAGCTACATTGGAGTCAAGACAAAAGGAAAAATACACACCCTCATGGACAGTTATCAAGGTATGCTCTCATATTTGGAATCAAATGCAAAAGTTAATTAAAGCTCTATAATCAAAAAACATGACTATCTATAAAGCTCTGTGTTGCCCACTCTGTTTGCAGGGCATTGTCAATCCCCATTATTTATATGGTAAGGAACTAGGAACCCAGGAACTGATTGAAACTGACTGTTCCCATTATATAAGAATACAGTATTATTGGGTGCCTGGGTGGCTCACGCAGTTAAGTGTCTGCCTTTGGCTCAGGTCATGATCCCAGGGTCTTGGGATCGAGTCCCACATCAGGCTCTCTGCTCAGTGGGGAGTCTGCTTTTCCATCTCCCTCTGCCCCCTGCTCATGATTTATTTCTCTCTCACACTCTTTCTCTCTCTCAAATAAGTAAATAAAATCTTTAAAAAAAAGAATGCAGTGTTATAAAACAATCAAACATCACTTATTGAAATTTTGATGCTCTGTTTATCATGGGCTTTTTTTGTGTTCAATTTTTTAAAAATATCTCATTAAAATACTAGTTATCTTGATAACTGAGTTTTTTCTCCTTTTTTTCATTTCTTTTTTTTTTTTTTTGGACTATAGTTGACCCACAATGTTACATTAGTTTCAGGTGTGCAACTAAGTGATTTGACAAGTTTATACATTATGCTATGCTCACCACAAGTGTAGATACCATCTGTCACTATACAATGCTGTTACATTATCATTGACTGTATTCCTTACACTGTACCTTTTATTCCAATAATTTACTCATTCCATAACTGGAAGCCTATATCTCCCTCTCACCTTCACTGATTTTGCCCACCCACCCACCCAACTCCCCTCTGGCAACCATGAGTTTGTTCTCTGTATTTATAGGTCTGATTCTGCTTTTTGTTTGTTTATTCATTTGTTTTTGTTTTTATTTTTAAATTCCACTAGTGAGTGGAATCATATGATATTTGTCTTCCTTAGTCTGACTTATTTCACTTGGTATAATACCCTCTAGGTCATCCATGTTGTCTCAAATGGCACAATCTCATCCTTTTTTATGGATGCATAATGTTTCGTTATATACGTTATATACATACATTTTCCTTATTCTTTCATCTGATAACTGAGTTTTTTAGTAGCACTCTTTTACATTTTGCACCCTAGTCAAAGTGCCTTACCTGCCTTACCCAAATCGCTGCCCTGAATCTGGCAAAACAGGGCTCTCACAGCCCTGTTTAGGTACTATTTCCTCTAAGAAGCCTTAGCAGATCACATTTATTAGAATCGATTTCTCCATCATCATACTTCCACAGCATACTGCTTGGGCCTGTATCTTGGTCCTAACTATGTTCTTTTCCAGGTTATTGTCATGTGGGTCTTGCTCACTTACCAGCTGAGGGCTCCTGGAGAAGTAGGTTCACACATTTTTCATCTCTATATTCCTTGCTGTGCTTAACACAGCACTCTGCATGTGTAACTAACTATTCAATAAGTTTTGGTTTGATTAAATAACAAATTCTAATCCCCCAACCTGAAATCCCACTCAGATGTTATTTGTTGTAAAATATGACTTAGTATAAATTCTCTTATTGCAACTGAGGGGAATTTGGTTCCCAAAGTTCTGAAGATACTAGTTAAAAAGTAGTCCCATTATATCCAGGCTGGAGTATAAATGTATGGCACAGAAATGCCTCACAATGGCCTTCTGCTCTTCTCTGTTAGTGTCTCTTTCCAATGAGCTTCCTCCCATTTCTCCCCATTAGATTAATGAGGGATTCCCCACAATGCAGGCTACCCACATTCTTTATTCTCTTTGCTAAAGAACTAGACCCAAGGCTCAATGCTTCCAGTGTTTCTCATATTTGTGTTTGTTCCTGATGCTCCTCACTGATATCTCTCTTTCCAGGTAATATCTCTCACATGGGATAGGCCACTGTTTCCCCAGATTACTGGGGAAGAAAGGAGCTCCTGATCTTTCCTAGTGAGGCCCAAGGTGCAACTGTCCCTGATTTGAAAGCCTTTGGGCCTGCTGGTAATTCCCTAGGGAATTTGAAGACATTTCTCCATACATTTAATGGCATGCTTTTGCATGCTTAAATTAAGATGCTATGTATCAGACTTAAAGCAACTCATAATAGTGGAAACAAATTTTTAAACCAAGAGAGTAAATTAACATCTGAATAACTGTCTAAGTAAAGTGGTCTCAGCGACTTCTCTACTACCCTAAAGGTGAAATATCCCTAGACTCCGGGGAAGAAGGAAGGAAAAGTGGCCCCTTTTATTTGTGGCAGGGTACAAGGTTTTATAGGCTACTTCTGGAAAGTTTCAATTAGGGTCACAGAGGAATGAAACTGAGAATAAATTCCCCCAAATCAAGGGCTTTGACCGACCTGATGCTTCTAGGCCCAAGAAGCACTGAGGCACCTTTTAAACTCTGTTGCAGTTTGCTGCTGCCTGCTGTGGACACCTACCACAGACTCTCTTGGCTGTGTGACATAGCTTCCTGTGGCCACTGCTGATAAGGCCAAAGCATTCAGCCCAACTCACTGAGCTAAGCCCGGAGATTCCTCAAGGGAAACAACCACAATGCCATAAATGAATTACATTAGCCTTTAACTTAGGTTAACACTGTACCTGCTCTAGTCAACCTTTGCATCAGCCAATCCACAGATTCCCAGAGAACATCACCAGGATGCTCTTGTTCTCAACCCCAAGTTTGACAAGCTGCATTTACATGTCCCAAGTGAGAAAGTGTGGTGGGTGGTTTTGCCAGAATAATCCCCTACATGGCCTCTCTAAGCCAGAGATAAGAAGTCTCTTTAGGAAGTATTTTCTCAGTATTCTAAACTCCACTTTTCCTACATCATATCCGTGGATGTGAAATGCAAGTGACACAGTCATTTGGAACTCTGTGAGATTGAGCACACCAAATTCCAAGGCTGATGGGCTTTAGGAACACACTGAAACATACGTGCTAGCCCACATATTCTCCCTGCTCTGTCCCCAGTACTATGATCTATCAGTGTATCTCTTCCCAAGCCCATTTTCATTGCTATTCCATGTTGGTCTTTGTCTCTTGAGTAAATAAGTCAAATTCAAATTCATTCATTCATACCCTCATGTATTCACTCCCTCACCAACACGTTTTGAGTAACTTCGGTATCCAAAGCACTGGCCCAGTGCTGTGAGGGGCTCAGAGATGACTTCCAGAGCCCCTGAGAGCCCGCCGCCACTCCCTTCTCCCTGTCATCCCCTCCAATGGCCGGCACCCTGCCAGGGTTTGAACTGCCAGGTTAGAATCTCCTATTACCCTTACCTCCATCCATAATTCCCTGGATTAAGTTTAACTCTTCAATAGGAAAAGTTTTGGAGACTTATCCTTACAGGAAAGGGAAAAACAAGATTCCTAAAACCAGCAGACAGGTTTTTCAATTTGGAAAATAGAAGTTTGGGTTAGCTAAATACTACTAGGCAACAGGAACTGTGTACAAGTAGAGAAATTGTCTGCAGGGCCTGTGCCAAGAGAATCGGCTGCTCAGCTCCCGTGGGAGTTCAATACAGGCCAATGTACTGACTCGCCAGGGAAGGTTTTCTAAGAAAGATGGCAGGACCAATATTTTTCTAATGGTAAATATGCTGTTTTTCTTGTGGCTGGTTCACTCAACTCCCTCCCTAAGCCTACTGGATGAGACAGTTCATTAGCTGGGTTTTTGAGTGCTCAACCTGCCTAGCTCTCTACTAAATATCAAGCACACTGCTACAACTAGAAGTTCCATTTTCTGGCTAGGAAGAGCCCTGACATTGATGTATGTAGAAAAGATCTGCAAGTACATATAAACACAGAAATGGGCAAAACACCACCAGGACTGCAGACAACACCTGAGAAGGAAGAAATCTTATTGTCAGGAACTGCTTATTAAGAATAAGTATGAAAATAAGAAACTTAGAATTTGCTTGCCACATCTGAGGGCAACGTTTCAGGTGCAATGCTGCTAAGCCTCACCACAGCACCTGCAAAACAGATGTTAATCTCATTTTCCCACAGGAAAAAACTGAGGCACAGAGGTGACCTGCCTTGACTAGTGTGACTGTAGACAGGGACGATGACCCAAGACTGTCTGGCTCCACCTCTCTCTCAAATCTTTCCCAGAAATCAAAATCTTCATACAATCCCTTCCCCTGGGACATGCAAGAGCCAGGGCTGCTCATTCAGGCAAGGAGGAGACCATGGCCCACTTGGTAGGATTTCAGGGCTGCCATGATTGAAAACTTTCCTTCAACAGCTTGCCAGCAGTGACTGCTGGTAATCATATCATAATTGTTTCTTTGGTTGTTTATGTTGTACTAACTGCATTCACTCTTCTTATTTGTTGGCTTCTTCCCCTCAGCCCCCATGAAACATTCAACTCTCTCCATTCTAAAAACAAAAAACAAAACAAAACAAAAAAACAACGTTCTGCACCTCTGCCTATCCCCCTATTTATGGCCTCTTCTTTGGTGTTCCAACTCTGGAAAAGTAGTATCACAGTGCTGCTGTGTCTCTTTATCCTCTTATGTCCAGTTCTTATGTCCACTGACCCACGCCCTCCCAAGGGACTCTTAGTTGTCACCTATAAGGGTATCTTTACAGCCTCCTTCCTTCCTGGCTTTCCTTGGCATTCAGTGGTACTGATCACAACCTTGTTACACTGTCTTCTTTCTCAGCTTTAGGCAAACTTATTTTTTTCTAGATTTGTTGATGTTGTTCTATCTCTCCTGGTTTTTTTTTCCTGTGTGTCTCACTGGCTTTAATTTAAAGTTTATCCCCTTGCTGCTTCTTCATCTTTATTCCAGCTCTTGGCCATAGACATCATGCCACAAACTGGAGTCAGGAAGCCATATTTTTTGACACCTCCTTCTATTCCTCAGTCTCCACGTCCTATAAATTCTACTTTCTTTTACTTATCCTGTGTCCTCTGTTATCTCAGCTACTGCCCCTTTTGAGTTTTTCTCTTTTCTCACTTATAATAAAGAAACTCCCAATGGATGTTCCTGCTCATAATATATCCCCACACAGTGGAACCTCTACATGGCTGTCAGATCCTTTGACAGTACAAACATGGCCATATCAGGACATGAATGAAAGCCTTAAATAACCCTGATTCACTATAATTTACTTTCTGAATTCCATGGATTGGCCTTTAAGCTTCTTTACAAAGTCCTTTACTGGATGGCCTGCAACCAATCCCACCATTCATATAGCTCTCCAGGCCCTCAGAAGGACCTGTCACTCCTGAAACCTATGCCTCCCCATCTGTGCTGCTCACCTCCCCTTTGTGAGAAGCACACTCTTATCCATCCCTCAAGGTCCAACCCAAATATCATCTCCTCTGGCCAACTCCCTCTTCTCTCCTCCAACTTCTTCCCCCTAAAATGGTTGAACTGAGGTGCCCTTTGTGCATCTGCAACACTTTCATCCTTCTGTGAATAGAGCCCCAGCCCCAAGGCCTTCTTTAATGAGTTGCTGGACAGGTAAGAGCCAGGTTTTGTCTAACTTTGTTTTTCTAGTACAGTAACTGTACATCATAGGAGCCAAATAAATGATAATGATGATCATGAAAATACATTACTGAATGAATGAACTAATACATTTAAATTTTTCTTTTAAGGGCTTTTAGGAAGGAGGGAAAAAGAGATGGAGATAGACAAAAGGGGAAGCAGAAGCAATGAACAGGGTAGCATCACTTAGCTTATCAGATCACCAGTTGTATTTAAATGATAGGGCTAGTTAAGTTTTATTTCACAGAAAGCCAGTTGGCAATTTAGTACTGGGGAACTGCCTCAGGAACCCCAGGCCATGTCCTAAAAGTGGGAGTGGTTATACCCAGCCTCTGGAGGCCTGTGCATTCTGATTGAAAGAAGATAGAAAAATGATCAAAACAAATACTTCACAAGTTTTCCCTTGAGCCTTTTTGTGGAGTAACAGTTTTCTATGCCTGAAAAAAACCTCCCTGAAATTGAAAAAGCTGGAAGCTTCCGAGGAGAGGAGGTAGGTTTCTAGTGTGGTCAGGGCTCCTCCTGGTGGATCTCTATAAACTGAGTCTTTCCTAATCCCATCCTCTTACCCATTTATTCAGCATTCTCAGTCTTCATCAACTATTGTATGTATATTAGTTTTGTATTGCTACTATAACAAATTATCTCAAATGTAGTGACTTAAAACAATATAAATATATTATCCTATAGTTCTATAGTGGCCAAGGGCCCAAAGATGGGTCACTTTACAGGAAAATTATTTTGAGCTGAAGGCAACTGAGACTCTACAGGTTTTTGGGAAGGAGGAATACCTGTCTTCTCAAAGGTCCTTTTAGCTGCACTAAGAATCAAGTTGACATGAAACAGATTAACAGGAAAAAATCAAATTTAATAAGCATATGTTTGGGGAAATCCACATAGACATGGAAATACTAAAGACAGTCAGGCAAAATAAGATATATATGTCATTCTGAACTAAGGAGAAGGGGGTGAGACCTGGAATTTCAGAGGAAAAGAATTCACTTGACAGGATGAAAAGAAGTGCAGATATTTGGTAATTAGGTGTTTGCCCTAACATACAAATGGCCATTCAGATAAAATTTATCTCTGTGAATAATACTTATTCTGGGAAAGACCCCCAATTTATTTATTTTTTTTATTTAAATTCAATGAACCAACACATAGTATATCATCGGTTTCAGATGTAGTGTTCAACAATTCATCAGTTGCATATAATATCCAGTGCTCATCAGATCAGGTGTCCTCCTTAATGCCCATCACCCAGTTACCGTATCCACTTACCCACCTCCCCTTCAGCAACCCTTAGTTTGTTTCCCACAGTTAAGAGTCTCTCATGGTTTGGAAAGACCATGAGATTTAGATTCTTTTCTTCTGTGTGGTTAAGGAAGGCACAGAAGTTTCTTTTGAGTTCACAGGGTCTCAAGTGACTTCAGCTCAAAATAATCCACATGCCAAAGTGGCACATTCATGGTTGGGGAGGGGTATCTGTCCTGATCCCCTTCAGTCCCCCCATATGAAACTTCCATGGGAGTATCACATATTAAAAGTTGAGCTGGTAGGTTGTTTCATCTCAATTATCTAGTTGCTTTGTTCTGATAATAGGTCAGTTTAGTTAAACTCATTTCAGAAAACAGTGATGCACGTGTATTCTTAAAGCTAGGTCTATGGTTCGAGTAATCGGGTATTAAATAAAAGACATTTCTATGGAAATAAAGGAAAAACAAGTCAATAATTGGATCAAACGTTAAGCCAGTGTCTGAGTTCTAAGAGTAGCCAGTTGAGAAGATTTCTAGATGTCAGACTTTAAGCATCTTCACATAGAGTGAGGGGAGGTAGAGGCAATCTGACAGATGTTCCTGGTGTGTAGTTCAAATGTCTCTGGTGATTTTGTCATAAAGCAATAGCACAAAGATTGTCTATGAATGAGTTATTATGGTGATTTCTTTATATCAAGTTATTAGTATTTAGTTTGCAGGTTTTCAGAAAAAAAGGGCAGTTTTAGTTTCAAAATGATTCCAAGTCAGAAAGTTGGAAGAAATATCAAAATGTTAGTTAGGCACTGGAAGACACTAGAAGAAATCAGGATCTAGTCAAGTTTACAATGAATCGTATTAAAATCTAATACCTACAAAGATGTGTTATTGAAACATATTTTCTCTCTATAATCACCCTCATTTTTACCAAAGATAGTCAAATTGACACTAATGTATTTGCAAAATAAGTCTAGTCTCAAAAAAAACTTGGTTTGGTTATTTACATAAGTGCAGTAAGAATAGTGATTGACCATATACACTCTTTAAAACTTGTTTGCTGAGGGAAACAAAAGCAAAAATAAACTATTGGGACTTCATCAAGGTAAAAAGCTTCTGGAAAACAAACTGAGGGCTGTGGAAAAGGAGGTGGGTGGGGGGATGGGGTAACTGGGTGATGGGCATTAAGGAGGGAATGTGATGTGATGAGCACTGGGTGTTATACATAACTAATGAATCATTGAACATTATATCAAAAACTAATGGTGTACTACATGTTGGTTCATTGAATTTAAATTAAAAAAAAAGATAAAAACTTCTACACAGTGAAGGGAACAACCAACAAAATAAAAGGCAACCTTGGAAATGGGAGATTTTACAAATGACATATCTGATAAAGGGTTAATATCCAAAATCCATAAAGAGTTTATCAAATGCGACACCCAAAAAACAAATAATCCAGTTAAAAAATGGGCAGAAGACATGAATAAACATTTTTCCAAAGAAGACATCCAGATGGCTAACAGACACATGAAAATATGCTCAACATGTACTCATCAATAGGGAAATACAAATCAAAACCACAGTGAGATACTACCTCACACTGATTAGAATGGTTAAAATTAACAACTCAGGAAACAATGGATGTTGGCAAGGATGTGGAGAAAGGGGAACCCTCTTACACTGTTGGTGGGAATGCAAACTTGTTCAACCACTCTGGAAAACAGTATAGAAGTTCCTCAAAAAGTTAAAAAGAGAAATACCCTATGACCCTGTAATCACACTACTATGTATTTACCCCAAGGATACAAAAATATGAATTCACAGGGATACATGAACTCCAATGTTTATAGCAGCATTATCAACAATGGCCAAATTATAGAAATAGTCCAAGTGTGTCCATTGACTGATGAATGGATAAAAAAGAAGTGGTACACACACACACACACACACACACACACACACACACGAATATTATTTGGCAATAAAAAATGAAATCTTGCCATTTGCAACAACATGGATTGATCTAGAGAGTATAATGATTTCACTTATATTTAGAATTTAAGAAAAAACACAAATGAACATAGTGGGGGAAAAAAGATAGTAAAACCAAGAAACAGACTCTCAACTACAGAGAACAAACTGAGGGTTGCCGGAGGGAAGGTGGGCAAGGGGAGGGGTTAAATAGGTGATGGGCATTAAGGAGTGCACTTGTGATGAGCACTGGGTGTTGTATGTAAGTGATGAATCATTAAATTCTACACCTGAAACTAATGTTACACTGTATGTAACTGGAATTGAACAAAAATTTGGAAAGAAAAATAAATAAATAAATAAATAAATAAATAAATAAATAAATAAATAAATAAAACTTGTTTGCTGGGACTTTTCATAAAGAATCTCTAGAATGAATATTAATAGCATCTGGAGGCCAGAAGCCAAGCCAAATACTTGCCATCAGAGTTTGCCTGTAATACCTATAGATCTGGGTGAATTACTCTCTTCTCAAGGTCCCCCAAATATCCTGAGGCTCCTACACCTGCTAAGAAGTGACCTTCTTTACTCACCTGGTAAGTATGTTGGGAACTCTGTAAGCAAGGTATCAGGCTAATATTTCCAAGGGGGCTTTATTGGATCCATAAAGTCAACCTTGGATCCTTAAAACTGTCTGATCATATCTGAGTCTATGCAGGTCTTTCTCAAATATGACATTCTGGACAAAGCCTTGGTAATATAACCAATGTTTCCAATTGTGTCTTGTCAGAAAGAGAACAGATTCTAAATGAGCTTATGCAAATAAATATACTGCCATTAAAATATAAGAATATCTGCTGAGAATTTCTGAATTCTGGAGAATTCTGTAGGGAGAAAAAAATAAATGTTGCAATTTGTTCACAAAGGTATATTTTGTCATATTGCTGTCAATTCACTTAAGGGAAAATGTTTTCTATTCCCCACAACAACCAAGGGGGAACTTTGTAGAGGAAGGACCAGTGGGAAAGAGCAGCCAAAACACAACAACAGAGTGTACACACAGCATACACCAGAAATACCTCCTGAGGTTTTTGTTGTGGTGGTTATTGTTTTTGTTGTGTGTTTTTTTCTTTTTCTTTGTTTTCCAGAAACAATGACAAAACAGAGAAATTCACCCCAAGAGAAAGAACAGTAGGTAGTCCTCAGTGCCAGAATCAATATGGATATAAGTAAGATGTCTGAAATAGAATTTAAAACAATGATTCACAGAAACTAGCTGGGCTTGCAAAAGCATAAAAGACACTAGAGAATCCCTTACTGTAAATCTGGCAGGAAAAGAAAAATAATAAAGATTAGAGCAGAAATCAATGATATAGAAATTAAAAAAAAACAAACAAACAGTAGAACAGATCAACAAAACTAGGAGCTGGTTCTTTGAAAGAATTAATAAGATTGATGAACCCCTGGCCAGACTTATCAAAAATAAAAGAGAAAGGACCCAAATTAATAAAATCATGAACAAAAGAGGAGAGGTAACAACCAACACCACAGAAATACAAATAATTCTAAGAGACTATTATGAGAAATTACACACCAACAATTAGGCAATCTGGAAGAAATGGATGCATTCCTAGAAACATATAAACTACTAAAACTGAAACAGGAAGAAATAGAAAACCTGAAGAGACCCATAACCAGCAAAGAAACTGAATCATTAATAAAAAGCTCCCAAAAGAGAAGAGTCCAGGGCCAGATGGCCTCCCAGCAATATTCTACCAAACATTTAAGAAGAATTAATACCCATTCTTCTGAAACTGTTTCAAAAAATAGAAATGGAAGGCAAACTTCTAAACTCATTCTATGAGGCCAGCATTACCTTGATCCCCAAACCAGACAATGACCCCACCAAAAAGGAGAATTACAGACCAATATCCCTGATGAACATAGATGCAGAAATTCTCACCAAGATACTGGCCAATAGGATTCAACAGTACATTAAAAGGATTATTCACCATGACCAAGTCGGATTTTTTCCCTGGGCTGCAAGAGTGATTCAACAACCACAAATCAGTCAATATGATACACCACATTAATGAAAGAAAGGACAAGAACTATATGATCCTCTTAAGAGATGAGGAAAAATAATTTGACAAAACACAGTACCCTTTCTTGAAAAAAACTCTCTGCAGTGTTGGGATAGAAGGAACATACCTCAATATCATAAAAGCCATATATGAAAAACCCACGGTGGATATCATCCTAAACAGGGGAAAGCTGAGAACTTTTCCCCTAAGGTCAGGAACTCAATAGGGATGTCCACTCACCACTGTTGTTCAACATGGTATTGGAAGTCCTAGACTCAGCAGTCAGACAACAAAAAGAAATAAAAGGCATTCAAATTGGCAAAGAAGAAGTCAAATTCTCATTCTTCACAAATGACATGATACTCTATGTAGAAAACCCAAAAGACTCCAGCAAAACTGCTAGAACTGATACAGGAATTCAGCAAAGTGGCAGGATATAAAATCAGTGCACAGAAGTCAGTTGCATTTCTTTACACTAACAATCAGGCAGAAGAAAGAGAAATCAAGGAACTGATCCCATTTACAGTTGCACCAAAAACCATAAGATACCTAGGAATAAACCTAACCAAGGAGGTAAAACTAGAGAACACTTATGAAAGAAATTGAGGAAGACACAAAGAACTGGAAAAACATTCCATACTCATGGATTAGAAGAACAAATATTGTTAAAATGTCTATGCTACCCAAAGCAATATACACATTCAAAGCAATCCCTATCAAAATACCATCAGCATTTTCATAGAGCTGGAACAAACAGTCCTAAAATTTGAATGTAACCAGAAAAACCTTGAATAGCCAAAGGAATGTTGAAAAAGAAAACCAAAGCTGGAGGCATCACAATTCCGGACTTCAAGCTGTATTGCAAAGATGCAAGCATCAAGACACGTGGTACTGGCAAAAAAACAGACACATAGATCAATGAAACAGAATATAGAGCCCAGAAATCGACCCTCAACTCTATGGTCATCTAATCTTTGACAAAGCAGGAAAGAATAGCCAATGGAACAGACAGTCTCTTCAACAAATGGTGTTGGGAAAATTGGACAGTCACATGCAAAACAGTGAAACTGGACCACTTTCTTACACCATACACAAAAATAAACTCAAAATGGATGAATGACCTCAAGGTGAGACAGGAACCCATCAAAGTCCTAGAGGAGAACACAGGCAGCAACCTCTTTGACCTCAGCCACAGCAACTTCTTCCTAGACACATCACCAAAGGTAAGGGAAGCAAGGGCAAAAATGAACTATTGGGACTTCATCAAGATAAAAAGCTTTTGCACAGCAAAAGAAACAGTCAACAAAACTAAAAGGCAACCTATGGAATGGGAGAAGATATTTGCAAATGACATATCAGATAAAGGGCAAGTATCCGAGATTTATAAAGAGATTATTAAACTCAATGTCAAAAAACAAAAAATCCAGTCAAGGAATGGGCAGAAGACACGAACAGACATGTCTCCAAAGAAGATATACAAATGGCCAACAGACACATGAAAAACTGCTCACCATCACTTGGCATCAGAGAAATCCAAATCAAAACCACAGTTAAATCCCACCTCACACTGTTCAGGATGGCTAAAATTAACCACTTAGGAAACAACAGATGTTGGTGAGGATGTGGAGAAACCCTCTTACACTCTTGGTGAGAATGCACACTGGTGCAGCCACTCTGGAAAACAGTATGGAGGTTCCTTAAAAAGTTAAAAAGAGAGCTACCCTATGACCCAGCAATTGCATTACTAGGTATTTATCCAAAGGATACAAACATAGTGATTTGAAGGGGCACATGCACCCCAATGTTTATAGCATCATGTCTACAATAGCCAAAATATGGAAAGAGCCCAGATGTCTATCGACAGATGAAAGGATAAAGAAGTAATACATATATTGGAATATTACTCAGCCATCAAAAAGACTGAAATCTTGGGGCACCTGGGTGGCTCAGTCAGTTAAGCATCTGTCTTCCACTCAGGTCATGATCTCAGGGTCCTGGGATCTAGCCCCACATAGGCTCCCTGCTCGGCAGGAAGCCTACTTCTCCCTCTCCCACTCCCCCTGCTTGTGTTCCTAATCTTGCTATCTCTCTCTCTGTCAAATAAATAAATAAAATCTTTAAAAAAAAAGGGAAATCTTGCCATTTGCATTGATGTGGATGGAACAAGAGGGTATTATGCTAAGTGAAATAAGCCAATCAGAGAAAGACAAATATCATAGGATTTCACTCATATGTGGAATTTCAGAAACTAAACAAATGGGGACACCTGGGTGGCTCAGTTGGTTAAGTGGCTGCCTTCGGTCTGGGTCATGATCCCAGGGTCCTGGGATCAAGTTCCGCATTGGGCTCCTTGCTCAGCGGGGAGCCTGCCTCTCCCTCTCTCTCCCTCTGCTTATGCTCTCTCTGTCAAATAAATAAAATCTTAAAAAAAGAAAGAAAGAAAAGAAACAAAACAAATGAACATAGGGGAAGGGAAGAAAAATAAAATAAGACAAAATCTGAGAGGGAGACAAACCAGAAGGGAAACAAACTGAGGGTTGCTGGAGATAAGGTGGGTGGGGGGATGGGGTAATTGGCCATTGGGCATTAAGGAGGGCACTTGATGTAATGAGCACTGGCTGTATACACAATTGATGACTCACTAAACTCTATCTCTGAAACTAATAATACACTATATGTTAATTAATTGATTTTAAATAAAAAAGATGTGGTAATCACACACACAGACACACACACACAGTAGAATATTATTCAGCCATAAAAAGGAATGAAATCACACCATTTGCAACAACAGGGTTGGAGCTAAAGAGTATAATGGTAAGCAAAATAACTCAGAGAAAGACAAATACCATATGATTTCACTCCTATTTGGAATTTAAGAAACAAAACAAATGAGCAAAGGAAAAAAAGAGAGAGAAAAAGAGAAAAACCAAGGAACAGACTCTTAACTATAGAGAACAAACTGATGGTTACCAGAGGGGAGGTGGGTGGAGCATGGGTGAAGTAGGTGATAGGGATTAAAGTGTATAGTTACCATCAAGAGCCCTGAGTAATGTATAGAATTTTATCACTATATTGTACACACAAAACTAATGTAACATTGTATGTTAACTATACTGGAATTAAACTTTAAAAACTTAATTAAAAATAATTTTAGAAAGATATTAAATCAAGAAAGATCTGGGTAAGTAAGTTTCTTAGATTAAAAAAAAAAAACAGACAAAAAAACTAACTAAATAAATTACCTAAAATTTGAACTGGAGCATAGGATTCAGGGGTGAGGAAGCAGGAAGCAAAAGACATTTGTTGTTGTTGTTGTTGTTGTTATTATTATTATTATTATTATTATACAGTTGAGGAATTATTTATTTTTTCATTTTAACTATCTGATTTATCAAGACAGGATACATTAATCAAGACAGAGAGATGCTGACATAAAGTTTACATTACATTGTTCAAGTTGTTTTAATCAAGACAGGGAGATACTGGCTTATGGAGTAAAAATAGATTAATGGAATAGAATTGAGATCTCAGAAATAAATCCTGACATATGAAGTCAATTGACTTTCAAAAAAGGGTTCTGAAAAAATTCAATGGTAGAAAAAATTGTATTTTCAACAGATCCTGCTAGGACAACTGGATATCCACATATAAAAGAATGAAGTGAGACTCCCTACATCAGACCATATACAAAATGAATGCAAAGTGGATTGTATCTAAATGTGAGAGCTAAACCTAAAAACTGTTAAAAGAAAATGCAGATATAAGTCTTTTTTTGTTGTTTTTTGGATTTTTTTTGGCTGTTTTTTAAATTCGATTAGCCAACATATAGTACATCATTAGTTTCAGATGTAGTGTTCAATAATTTATCAGTTGTGTATAACACCCAGTGCTCATCACATCATGTGCCCTACAGATATAAGTCATCATGACCATAAAATAGGCAATGATTTGCTAGCTTTGGTGCCAAAACACAAGCAACAAGGATAAAATTGATACATGGAATTCACCAAAATTACAAACATTTGTGCTCCAAAGGACACGATCAAGAGAATGAAAAGACAACCCACAGAATGGGAGAAAATATTTGACAATCATATATCTGTAAGGGATTTGAATATGCCTCATTCTAGTTGTGTGATCTTAGGCAGCTCATTTTCCCTTATTGGACCTCAGTTTCCTCTTCTGTGAGATGAGAGTTGGAATAACTGATAATAGAAAGTAGTACTTAAATAGGACTTTATGGTTTATAAAGTGCATTCTTATTCATTTATTTATCTTATTTAATCTTCATTATAACTCTGTTATAAAGGCATTACTATTATTCTCACCTTACAAATAAGGAAGTTTCTATTGCGACATCACTTTTATGTATGGGATTCTACCACTGCTTTGCTTTGTAAGACTGCTTTCCTCTCCCCAGGTCCCTGACATTCCATGTCATGACTTCATGGTAGATCTAGGTTGAGCACCATACCACCTGCACATTTTCATGCACTATACCTTACTTTCCTTTTTTTCTTGTGAAGATTTGCTAAGCCACCTGTTGTGTCATCTGCTCTGTCTGCTGACCCACAGCACACTCTTCCTGGGAATAGTTGCCAGTTACTGAACTGGGCCAAGAGTCTGAGTAACCAAAACCAGCAAGACTCGATTCAACTTCACTCTTCTCCCTTGTGATTTCAGGAGACTGCATGATGACTCACTTTGGAGGATAAATGCAAATAGTCCTTGATCACTCCTCCTACCTCTGCTAACACTGTGCTCTTCACTCTCCAGAGGAAGAACAAAGTCAAAAAGGGGAAGGAGAAAGAGCAAGAAGAAGCAGCACATTTTATTTCCAGTAATTTCCTGAAAGCAGAAATTAAAACTTCAAGTAACATTTGTATTTCTGAGGTGATGTGGAGCATTGGACTGACCTCTCAGCTTTGACTCAGGCTCCTCCCAAGGCCCTGCCCCTAGCCCTCACTAAGGATGTCCCCAAATGAGCCAGTGGTAGGAAGGAAACAGATCTGAAAATGGTGATACAAAAGCCCAGAGATATGAAATGATCTATACCAGGCCACACAGCTAGAACATGGGAGAGCTAGGTGAAAATATTAGGACTAGGTCTGTAGTACCTGACTTGATCCTCTTTCTATCACCTTATGATTTATGATCATTCCTCTCTTAAAACCCTTAAGACTGTGGAGAGTGCTGTATTCCAAAGCTACTTCATTCTAGTCCTCCCTTGTTCCAGAAATAGTTTTTCTCCCACAGACAAGACTGTAGGGATGAGCTGTGTAAGAGTGGCTCTGGTGTGCTGCCCATGAAGCTCAGCCTCTGGGGGAGAACAGACAGCTGTTAGAGACAACAGAGGTACTTTGCCACATCCCATCCAGGGCCATCTAGGAATGCTAGGGGGAAGGACTGCATTGCCCTTTCTTCATGTCAGCCTCAGAGGACAGACTTACACAAGCATTTTTTAGCTCCCTCCAGGAATAGAGTTAAGTTGATTTGGGCTATATCTGGGAATAATGAATTCCATAAGTAATACAATACAGTGGGAGATAGTATTTCCTAATATTAACTCTCATCTTAGCTCTTAGCACTTTTGGAGTGGCCCTTCGTGGAAGTGTTCTAAGACTATGGTCACCAAGACTGGGACTTTCTTAAATATTTTAGCTACTTTAATCATAACCCCTCATATTTGGGTCTCTCCCTATAAGAATTTTCCTGTCTCTCTCTACATCACTCTCCCTGCCACTGATTCATCACCTCCTGTGCCCCCTCTACATTTTCTCCAACTCCACAGTTACTGCCTTAATTTGTGGTGCTGTGGCTTCCACCCAGGTTTTGTACTTTGGAAACAAAATGTCTTCTGGTCTGTTTCCAATACTCCCTCTGAGAATGCCCAATATTTCTCTGGCCTATTGAACACAATGTCTCATTAGTCCCACTATCTTCTCTGCTGCATCATAATTGATAATTCAGAGACTATCATCCTATAAACATGTTTATGGTCTCTTCAACTCCTCTCTTTCCAAAGGGGAAAATGCATTTCTTTGTCCTTTCCACAGGGGAGGTCATATGACATTTTATGTTACTTAAAAAAAAAAAACTTATTGTGACTCATTTTTGCTGGACTGATATTTTCATGTTTAGAAGAACTTAGTGTCACCTGTGAATGTGGGAAGCTTATAATGTATTATTTTCTTCATATCATTTATTAAGCCACTGATAAAGACCAATCCCAGGGTGCCTGGGTGGCTCAGTCGGTTAAGTGGCTGCCTTCAGCTCAGGTCATGATCCTAGGGTCCTGGGATCGAGCCCTGTGTCACGCTCCCTGCTCAGTGGAGAGTCTGCTTCTCCCTCTCCCTCTGCCTGCACCTCTGCCTGCTTGTGCTCTTTCTCTATCTCTCTGTCAAATAAATAAAAAATAAAATCTTAAAAAAAAAAAGACCAATCCCATTGTCTATTTTTATGGGATTCTCCTTTTTATACTCTTCCATACATAGACTGTGTTTATGATCTATTTGTGATCTAAAATTTAAAAAAATGTTCCTTGACTTACTTTGTAGTATGTGGTGTTGACTTTTCTACAATAAATTATAATTATAATTTATTGCCATTGTTTTCCCCAAAATATATGTTTTATATTGCTTAAACAATGTTAACTGGCAGGTCAGGGATGAGTTCCCCTTTTAAAAATTCTTCCTATTTTATAAATGTGTTAACAGTTTTTGTAACAAGCCCAGTCTTTATTATAAATCCTCCTCCCCATGTAGGAGTAAGGAGTGTACCATTGTCAGTGCCCCTGACTCCTCCACATCCTAACTTACCTCACTCCCTCTTTGTACAGGGGTCCAGTGGCCATTCACTCAGTCTACATTTAGTTACAGCTTACATATTTTGACAAAGGACTTTCTAATTTTACCTCGGGATTCTTCAAATTCTGAGACAAATAATGTCTTGAATAAATGACAACATAAGCACATATGGTTTTGAAAATCAGGTAAGTCTAGTTAATGCTAACCCTCTAAAAACATATCCATAAATCAGATATCCATTGTCCAAGTGATAAGGATTCATTGAGGTTCAGCTTGAAAGTGTTCTGGTGATTTGAGGCTTGCACTGAGCCCACCAAACTCCTGCAAAGGAGTGCGATGAACAGAGCCAGATATCATTCCAGAGTAAAGTTTGAACATCTCAGTCTGATATCCAGGTATCCCCACAGCCTGCACTTGTGGGTCTTTCCATTCCTACCTCTGCCTCCATCTCCACCATTATTCCCCACCCAGACTATGAACATCCCTTCCTCTTTGTACTTGAACACATAGTGTATACTAAGTTGCAGTATTGATCAATTCTATACTGTGTATATCCTGTTTGCTCAAATAGATGGGAAGCTACTTAAAAGAGGGTGCCATGTCTCCCATCTCTTTGAAACCCCACATTTAATAAATGTTTAAAAAGGTAAAAAATGTCAAAAATATTTATAGTATCTATGTATTTGCCCACACATTCTCTTTTGCTATAAGAGCATTTAGTCTACCATGTCTGAATTAGGTAATAACTTATTCATTAACAAGTGAGAACAATTCCTCATTATAATCCTTGTATTAGGAAATCCACTGTGGGAAGGGATTTCAGGGTGGTTGCTTTTCACTTCCTCCAATAAAATCTTGGAGTTAATAATTTTTTTTTCTGTCCTTTCCTAGGAAAGGTGTAAACCCAGCCTTCTATTCACTGAGGGCAAAATCACTTCAGCAGCTATAGGTTTAGCCACAGAAAAACCGCTCAGCTTCTAAAAACCAGGCAAACAATTTCCCAAATTGGCAATCTGGCAGCAGTATAACATTGAGGACACTTTCTCAACTCAGCTGAGAAAACTCAGGAAGGACCACATGGAGGAACAGAGGACAAAAGTTTTATGGTCTGTTGGGAACGTGCCAAAGAAAATCAGATAGCAAATGAAATGAGGTTTGTCAGTCACCCCACTGGTTTCAGGGGCACACTGTGCTCACTGCTATTCCCGTGGAATAAGTCACTCCTTGCAGCACCCACCAGCTCAAGTTTAATCAGCCTCACAACAGCCTAGGAGAAAGCATCACTACGTCCTCTCATACAAGATGGGCACCTGAGGCAACAAAGCTTAGAGGAAGAACTACAGGTTACACAGGTAAGGAGAGAACCAAGAAATGGCACTCGTGGGAGGGGAGGAAAGGAGATACCCAGGGGAAAGGGAAGTGAAGCCTATTGAGCAGCCCATGGTGATCTGGTGATCAGTCCAAAGCTGATGAATCCACATGTGACAAGTTTCAGAGACCACCTTCTCCTACTACTCTTCACTGCCAGGCTCCTCATCGCTGTCCTCCCCCAGAGGGAATTCCCTTGTGGGCTTCTGAGTTGCACACATCCGAGTCTCCATGGCACAGTCCTGGCTCAAAATTGCCTGAAGCAAGACACAGGAAGAGAAATTACTGCATATCTTTTACCAGTCTCCTTGTTCCCTTCCCTCACTAGCTCATCCAAGTCTAGTGTTGCTCAGGAAAGATTCAAGAAACAAGCATAAGATTCTTTTTCTGCTTCATTTGCAGGCACAGACCTCCCAAGGCACCTAGGTGTACCAACCCTGGTCAAGACAAATATCTAGTATGTTTTTAATTGAATCATAACAGTGGTAGTGTAAGCTACAGCAGGGAGCCAGCTGAAACTGGTACTATCCCCTATCAGACCTCCCTGTCTTTTTTTGTCCCTGTGATCAGCCCCTACATCCACCATTAAGCCACCCAGACCCTTAGGGTCCTCATGCTGCAATAAAGTATCTTATTAACTAAAATCACAAGTTATGGTTCTCTTCCATACTTTAAAGGGTTTTGTACTTTAAAGGATGACCTGCTAAGGATAATGGCAGACATGAATGAATGAATGAATGAGCCCAGTGGAATTTTGCCCACCTTGAGGAGATAATGTGTTAACTCACATTTTGCTGGTAACTAAAGTATAGGATGCCTTTGATGGCCCCTGCCCCCAACTCTTTATAAGCTTCTCATTTTTGTTCTTTACTTAGGGCCCTTCTTAACCACCCAGTATAAGAGGAGAAGTGTTTAGTAAAGAAGGGAAAATAAGGAAGAGCACAAAGGAAAAATAAAGGTGAAAATGGGATCAGAAAATATGGCAAAGCAAAAAAGACTTCCAAAGAGGGAGGAAATAGCATATGATGAAAAGCAATGAGAGAGATGAAAAACAAACAAATAAACAGAAGATTATTATTCTTTTAGCAACAGTCAGAGCCCCTTACAAGATTTTCCTCCTTGGCTGGGGGGCTTCTCAGGTAGTAGCAGAGAGGAGCATAGATGATGTTGATGACCCCAATGATGACCATAAGCCAGGGGAAGCCAATGGCATGCACAATGGCACCCCCAGTGGATGGGCCTGTGAGGAATAAACCAAATTCACAAGTGTTTACTGACACTTGATCACAAAGAAAACATTATGCAAGGGGGCAATGTGTGGCCCAGAGGATGTCCCAAAATCAAATATCTCCAGAACCCTAGGAGAATCAGCCTCTTGGCTTTACTCTCAGCTAGTAAACAGTAGATAAGCACCAAGTCCTGGGTGCTCCCCTCTCCCCTGCCAACATACCTATAGCAAAGCCCATACAAAAAGCCACATCAGCTATGGCATAGACACTCCCATACACTGATGTGTGACGCAGGTCCACCAAGTGTCCCATGATGGGCATCATAGAGGAATCAACCATGCCTGTGGCCAAAGGAAACAGGACACTGTCAGCTCTACCCACAGTCCCTTCTCTTTTTTGTGGCACCCTTCCTTTAGTCTATTCCCTTTGCCTGCTATCCTCCCACTCAGCACTAACACCTATTCCTGGTAAGAGTTAGGAGCCCACACCTTTGCCAGCCACCCTCCTGCTCCTTCTGCTTTCTGTATACCTCCTCTGATCTGACCCAAAGCCAAAATTCAGGGGCTTTTTGTCTCCTCTAGAAGTGCTCTTACCTATGGAAAAGCCAAGCCCTGCATTGGGGCCAATGAGACCAAAAATATTGTGAGCCAGAGGAACCTGCAGCAGGGAAGAAGGAAGAGTTTATCAGGAGTCCAATTAGTTACCACAAAACAAAGGGTTTTGACATGATAAGCATTTATTAACCATGTGCTATGTACCACATATATTATCTATCTGGATTATCACTTATCCTTATGAAGAAGAATCTTTACCTTTATTTTAAAATATGAAAGCTAGATTGGTGCCATTTGGGTTAAATGCCCTATCCAAAGTTAAAAAGCTAGTAAGTGGCAAGATTAAGTCTAAATCTCAGATTTGACTCCATTATACATAATAATGGACCTCTTCTATTGCATGAATTCTTCCTCCACTTCCTTTAACCCCCCTCCCGGACACACTTCTGTCCTCACTCTTCACTGAATGGAGTTTCCTCTCTTTTCTATTAGCAACATTCAAAGGTTTTAATTAAATCCTAATTTGGTAGCTACTGGGGCAAGAAGACAAAGAAAAGACACCAACAACCAATTACCTATAATCTAGAGGGGCAGGTGGCATGATTTGGGGTGTTGCTTCAGCAAGCTTGTGAAACTCATTCTTTTGCCTTCCCAATCCTCCAGTGAAAGACTTCCTTTCCTCTTTCACCGCTTCCTTAGGTCCCTCCCTGAGCACCTGTTACCTAAACCTGCTACCCCAACACATTTACCCCTCAGAGGTTTAACATACCATCTAGATGTTTGTGGCTAATAAAATTTTAGGGATTATTCCTCAAAAGATAATTATAGTTTATCAATAGTTTGGGTTAAGGTTTACTGTGGGCCCACTGTGTGCTGTAGTTTATATGGACAGTCCTATGAGAGGCTATCAGAACCCTCTCTACACTGATGAGGATATTAAACAAAAAGAGGTGACATATCTAGCTCAAAATCCCACAATCAGCAAATGGCAAAGCTGGGAATGAATGTGGAACTCATGCTCCTGATCAAGACTTCCAGCCTTTCTTGAACACAGTACTCAGTGCTTTACAGCTCTAGTCTCATCTCCTTTAAGCCTAGGAGGCAAGTGTGCTTATGATCCCCATTATGGGGAGGAGAAAATAAAGGCTTAGAGAGCTTGAAGGGGGCTCTTGAAAATAGGAAAGCTCTTCTTTTTTTCTTTTTCTACCAAACATTATGGCACCAGAGACTTACACAAGCATTTTATGACTTAATTTACTTATCCCACCCTAACAGGACCTCATAAGGTGAATTAAGTCATAAAATGAACCACTTTGATGGCCCCATAAATAGATGACAACATGAATTGTTTCATGTGGCCATGCATAGTGCCTCAGACCTCTGGCTACACCTGCTCCATTGCCCTTCTTCTCTCCTTCCCCACCTCCTTTAATGGGATGCTTGGTGGCATCTCTCCCTGAGCTAAATTCTTACCCATGCAGAAAGAGTCTTTCCAACAGTCATTGCCAAGTTAAGCTCCTGTTCATTTTAAAGGAACATGGTCTTTAAATGTCTGGGTCTCTCTCTCTCTCTCTCTCTCTCTCTCTCCCTTTCTCTCCCTCTCTCCTAGACCTTATTATACTTACACAAAGCAAGCTGGTGCCTACTACAATCATCCCAATCAGGGAGCACAGCCACCTGGAAGGAAAGAGCCATCAGCAAACTGTGCTAAAGGGAGAAATCCCTTCTACCTGCCACCCTATCTCCACACTAGCCAGTCCTACACCCCGAATTCCAGGAACCCCTTAGGATGTGAGAAGATGAAGACATCTCTACATGATCTGTTTATAACCAGGTGAGCCTTTTCCCTGCCCTCCTCCTTGACTGGCTCCATATCTCTTTCCGTAGTAGAAGCAGAGGAGGTGCAATGGGACATATTCTTTCTTCCCCTAGCAGAGGAATCAGCTTACTTAGAAGGTACTTGCCCCTTGGAAGTAAACTTCAAATTTAATTCATGCTGTTTCCCAATTCAGACTACCTCTCACCTATTCATAGTTTATCTGGTCTTCAAGGTCCATCTCAAAACCCACAAAAAATACCAAACTTCTTTCCTTTTCTGATTTCCTATAGTAGGGGTTTTTAAGCTTATCTTAAAAATCTGTATGCTGAGCTTCAAAGATATAATTGAAAATTGAAACTGTTCTCACTGTAGTAGAACAAGATCCAGACTCATACTTTTTAGCTCTCAAACCCTTTCCACTTGGTGGCTTTTGACGTACCTCTTTAAAACTCTCTAAGGCTCCAGTGAACATAGTTTCACAACCACTGCCCCCAAAGTACTGAGCTTTTTCACAGTTGTTCTGTGGGGTTATTTTAGCTCTTCAACTAGACAACAAACATCTGGAAAGTAAAGGTTATGCCTCATATATTCACAACCAACTCAGGTTCTTCCTTTATCCATAGCCCCCTCACCACCTACCCACTCCTATCCTCCCTGTAGGCAACTTTTATCCATGTGTACTTGTCCTAAACTTTCAACCTCAGAGAAGCTGTTCCTTATCCTAGGTGCAGGGACAACCTCAAAAAGGCTCTCCCATCTTACATTCCTATTACTCTCCACAGATTCCAAGACTACATACCGACCCATCTTGTTGGCCAACACACCAAAGAGGTTGATGCCAATAAGGTAGGATACACTGGCAGGCAAGAAAGCTAGACCTGTAGAAAAACACAGTCTAAGATTAAGACATGCCCAGTTTACTATAAAATACTTTATTTACTATAAGACCTGAAGTCTCTCTGTTACCTTCAAGGATTCCAAACCACATTGTTTTGTGTGTTGGAGATCCTTGTGCAAACCCAGAACAGTTAACGTGAGGCTCTATACTTCCATTTTCCTCAGGATCTGGGTTTTGTTTAGCTTTAATACAATATACTCCCAGCTCCCCACTTAGATTTCCTAAAGGATCGCCCTAATGAGCCATTCTCATGTGTAAAATCCTTCTGATTATCAGCATAAGAACATCATCAGCCTTACAGAAAGAAATACGTATTTCCTGGGAAATGAAATTCCTGCCTTGCTATTCACCTTTCTTTCCATTGCTCTGGTAGTGATCTTGGATAAGTTACTAAACCTTTCTGAGCTTTAACATCCACATCTGGCAAAAACAAAGCTATGATTCTATCATACCAATTTACACTGAGGATCAAATTGGATAGCATATTTTAAAGTACTTTGTAAACTGAAGCACTGGTCACATTGCTTTCTCTGACAGTAGAGTCAAGTGCTCTAGAGCATTCAAAGCTTTGAATCCACACAGTTCTGGGTTGAAACTGTGGCTTGGCTACTTTTTAGCTCGGTGACTTTGGGCACCTTACCCTCCCTGAGTCTGATTCATTCATTCAGTACTTTTAATGAGCTTTTACTATGTGTCAGGTGTTCTAAGATTAGAGGGGTAAATAAGCTAGACAAAATCTTAGCTTTTAGGGAGTTTACATTCCAAGGGAGAGAGCCAGACAATAAACAAGTAAACAAATGAAGAAAAAAGATAATTTAGAAAAATATTAAGTTGTGTGAAAAACATTTAATGTTGTGGCATGGAAGTGTGATCAGGAATAGAGCTAACTTCAATTTGGTGGCTGGTAAGGCTTTTTTGAAGAGACGACATTTAAACTGAGATCTGAATAACCCAAACAGAGCATTCCAAGCAGAAACAAAGAAATAAACAAAGAAAAACATCTAATGCAAATACAAAGACATTAAAGAAGAAACTATTTGTCTGTTATAGGAATAGAAAAGAGGTCTGTGTGGCTGAAGCACAATGAGCAAAGTGAAGAGTAATAGAAAATGTAGGCCTAGAATTTGGAATTTATTCCAAGTGCAATGGGAAACTTTGGAGGGGAATGACATATTTTAATTTACATTTTTTTCAAGCCCTCTGGTTGTGTTTAGAAGAATGGGTTCACAGGACAAGACTGACTATTTGAAGAACCCAGGAAGAAAGAGATAATGCCTCAGCTTAGATGTCATGATGGAAAGAAGTGAATAAAACAAGAGGTATTATTATGGTGGTAGAGTCAGTGGATTTTTCTGTTGGATTGAGTATGGGCATAGTGGGAGTGAGAGAAAGAGAAATCAAGGATCACTCATGTTGTCTTACTCAGTTGGGTAACTGGAGATGGAGGAATAACTTAGGGAAACATGAAAGGTTTGAAATGCATATTAGAAATCCAACTGGAGATGTCAGGCAGTGGGTGTACAGGTCTAGACTTCCAAGAACAGATCCTAAGCACAGATATAAATGTTTGACTGATTGGTTTATCCATGGTTCTTAAAGCCATAGGAAGGGGGGGAGCAAGATGGTGGAGGAGTAGGAGACCTAAATTTCGTCTGGTCCCAGGAATTCAGCTAGATAGGTATCAAACCATTCTGAACACCTACAAACTCAACAGAAGATTGAAGAAAAGAATAGCAGCAACTCTCTGAACAGAAAAGCGACCACTTTCTGGAAGGTAGCACGTGCGGAGAAGTGAATCCGAGGACGTATTTGGGAAGAATGACCGAGGGGGGAGGTAACCGGCTACTGGCAAGTGATAGAGAAGCGGAGCACAAAATCAGAACTTTTAGAAGTCTGCTCCGCTGAGGGACTCGCTCCAGTGGCTAGCAGGGGGTGGAACCCTCCCTGGGACAGTGTGGTCTCAGGACCCTCAGGGTCACAGAAAGACCGGGGATGCCTGAGTGTGGCAGAGCTCCCAGGTATCAGAGCAGGGAAGCCAGCTGCACAGATGGAGCCAAGGAGTGGGCTGTCAGCTCGGGGTTGCCATAAACCGTGATCCGCAGCACAGTCAGGCCACTGCTCTTCCAGCAGGGACCCAACAAGCAGCAGATCCAGGGAGACTCCCCTTCCTCCCCCAGGAGGAGTGGCACAGGAGTGCACTGCAGGAATCTGCTGGGTTTGGAGACTCCAAATGAGGTCCTGTGCCAGAGATAGAAATGCTCAGTCACAGGCCAGGTGAGCACGGAGTGTGGCCGGAGACCAGGAAGACAAGAGTGATTGACAGCTTTTCTCTGGGGGCGCACTGAGGAGTGGGGCCTTGAGCTCTTGGCTCCTCCAGGGCCAGAGATTGGGAGGCCGCCATGTTCATTCTCGTCCTCCAAAGCCATATGGAAAGCTTGCAGGAAACAAAAGCTATGAGAGCAAACCCAAGCAGATTACTTAGCCCAGCCCCTGGCAAGGGTGGGGCAATTCTGCCTCAGGCAAAGACATTTGAGAATCAAGGCAACAGGCCCCTCCCCCAGAAGATCAGCAAAAGCAGCCAGCCAAGACCAAGTTTACCGACCAATGAGAACGGCAAAACCCCAGTGCTAGGGGAATACAGCACATAGAATTCATGGCTTTTTTCCTCCTGATTCTTTAGTCTTTCAAAGTTAATTTTTTAAATTTTCTTTATTTTTTTCTTTTTCTATTTTTTTAATTTTTCTTTTTCCCTTTTGCAACCAACATCTTATCAATCCTTTTTTTAAAACTCTTTTTATTTTTCATTTCTATTTTTTTTAAAGATTTTAATTATTTATTTGACAGTGAGAGACACAGAGAGAGAGGGAACACAAGCAGGGGGAGTGGGAGAGGGAGAAGCAGGCTTCCCACTGAGCAGGGAGCCTGATGCAGGGCTTGATTCCAAGACCCTGGGATCATGACCTGAGCCGAAGGCAGATGCTCAACAACTGAGCCACCCAGGTGCCCCTTATTTTTCATTTTTAGAGTCATATTCTATCCCTTCATTGTAGTTAACCTTATTTTTTGTATATATATGTTATCTCTTTAAAATTTTGGGATACAGTTTCTTCTAACAGACCAAAATATACCCTAAATCTCTAGTGTATGGCTTTGTTCTAATCTCCTGCCTGATCACATTCTCTCTGTTTAGTTTTTTTTAATTGTTCTTTTTTCAACCAACTTCTTATCTTATCAATTCCTTTTATAAAATCTTTTATAATTTTCACCTTTACAGTCATATTCCATCCCTTCATCGTATTTACCCTTATTTTTATACATATATAAGTTTTTCTTTCTTTAAAATTTTGGGAGGCACTTTCTTCTAACAGACCAATATATGCCCAAAATCTAGTGTGCGGCACTAATCTATTCACCAGCCTGATCATATTTGATCATATTCTTTTTTTTTCTTTCTTTCCCCCCCCAGTTTCGGGTCTCTTCTGATTTGTTTAGTGTATATTTTTCTGGGTTCGTTTTTACCCTATTAGCATCTTGTTCTCTTATTCATCTATTCTCCTCTGGACAAAATGACAAGATGGAAAATGTCACCTCAAAAAAAAGAACAAGAGGCAGTACTGACTGTCAAGGACCTAATCAATATGGACATTAGTAAGATGTTGGAATTAGAGTTCAGAATGACAATTATAAAAATATTAGCTGGGTTTGAAAAAAGCATGGAAGATACTGAAGAATCCCTTTCTGGAGAAATAAAATTACTAAAATCTAACCAAGACAAAATAAAAAAGGCTATTAATGAGGAGCAATCAAAACTGGAGGCTCTAACTGCTAGGATAAATGAGGCAGAAGAAAGAATTAGTGATATAGAAGACCAAATGATGGAAAATCAAGAAGCTGAGAAAAAGAGAGATAAACAACTGGATCACGAGGGCAGAATTTGAGAGATAAATGATACCATAAGACAAAACAATATTAGAATAATTGGGATCCCAGAAGAAGAAGAAAGAGAGAGAGGAGCAGAAGGTATAATGGAGCAAATTATAGCAGAGAACTTCCCTAATTTGGGGAAGGAAACAGGCATCAAAATCCAGGAGGCACAGAGAACCTCCCCTCAAAATCAATAAAAGTAGGTCAACACCCCCACATCTAATAGTAAAACTTACGAGTCTCAGAGACAAAGAGAAAATCCTGAAAGCAGCTCAGGAGAAGAGATCTGTAACCTACAATGGTAGAAACATTAGATTGGCAACAGACCTATCCACAGAGACCTGGCAGGCCAGAAAGGACTGGCATGATATATTCAGAGCACTGAATGAGAAAAATATGCAGCCAAGAATACTATATCCAGATAGGTTATCATTGAAAATGGAAGGAGAGATAAAAACTTCCAGGAGAAACAAACCCTAAAAGAATTTGCAGACACCAAACCAGCCCTACAAGAAATATTGGAAGGGGTCCTCTGAGCAAAGAGAGAGCCTAAAGTAACATAGATCAGAAAGGAATAGAGACAATATACAGTAACAGTCACCTTACAGGCAATACAATGACACTAAATTCCTATCTTTCAATAGTTACCCTGAATGTAAATGGGCTAAATGCCCCAATCAAAAGACACAGGCTATCAGACTGGATTAAAAAACAAGACCCATCGATATGCTGTGTGTAAGAGACTCATTTTAGACCCAAAGACACCCCCAGATTGAAAGTGAGGGGGTGGAAAACCATTTACCATGCTAATGGACACCAAAAGAAAGCTGGGGTGGCAATCCTTATATCAGACAAATTAGATTTTAAACCAAAGACTGTAGTAAGAGATGAGGAAGGACACTATATCATACTTAAAGGGTCTATGCAACAAGAAGATCTAACAATTGTAAATATCTATGCCCCTAACATGGGAGAGCCAATTATATAAGCCAATTAATAACAAAAGCAAAGAAACACATTGAAAACAATACAATAATTGTGGGGGACTTTAACACCCCCCTCACTGAAATGGACAGATAGTCTAAGCAAAAGATCAACAAGGAAATAAAGATTTTAAATGACACACTGGACCAAATGGACTTCACAGATGTATTCAGAACATTCCATCCCAAAGCAACAGAATACACATTCTTCTCTAGTGCCCATGGAACATTCTCCAGAACAGATCACATCCTAGGTGACAAATCAGGTCTCAGCCAGTACCAAAAGATTGGGATCATTCCCTGCATATTTTCAGACCACAATGCTTTGAAATTAGAACTCAATCACAAGAGGAAAGTCAGAAAGAACTCAAATACATGCAGGCTAAAGAGCATCCTACTGAAGAATGAATGGGTCAACCAGGAAATTAAAGGATTAAAAAATTCATGGAAACAAATGAAAATGAAAACACAACTGTTCAAAATCTTTGGGATGCAGCAAAAGCAGTCCTAAGAGGAAAGTATATAGCAATACAAGCCTTTCTCAAGAAACAAGAAAGGTCTCAAATACACAACCTAACTGTACATCTAAAGGAGCTGGAGAAAGAACAGCAAATAAAGCCTAAACCCAGCAGGAGAAGAGAAATAATAAAGATCAGAGCAGAAATCAATGAAATAGAAACCAAAAGAATAGTAGAACAGATCAACGAAACTAGGAGCTGCGTCTTTGAAAGAATTAAGAATTAATAAGATTAATAACCCCCTGGCCAGACTTACCAAAAAGAAAAGAGAAATGACCCAAATCAACAAAATCATGAATGAAAGAGGACAGATCACAACCAACACCAAAGAAATACAAACAATTATAAGAACATATTATGAGCAACTCTATGCCAGCAAATTAGATAACCTGGAAGAAATGGATGCATTCCTAGAGATGTATCAACTACCAAAACTGAATCAGGAAGAAATAGAAAACCTGAACAGACCCATAACCACTAAGGAAATTGAAGCAGTAATCAAAAGTTTCCCAACAAAGAAGAGCCCAGGGCCAGATGGCTTCCAAGGGGAATTCTATGAAACATTTAAAGAAGAATTAATACCTATTCTTCTGAAACTGTTCCAAAAATAGAAATGGAAGGAAAACTTCCAAACTCATTTTATGAGGCCAGCACTACCTTGATCCCCAAACCATGAGAAAGAATTACAAACCAATATCCCTAATGAACATGGATGCAAAAATTCTCAGCAAAATACTAGCCAATAGGATCCAACAGTACATTAAAAGGATTATTCACCATGACCAAGTGAGATTTATCCCTGGGCTGCAAGGCTGGTTCAACATCCTCAAATCAATCAATGTGATACAATACATTAATAAGAAAAGAACAAGAACCATATGATCCTCTCAATAGATGCAGAAAAAGCATTTGACAAAGTACAGCATCCTTTCTTGATCAAAGCTCTTCAGAGTATAGGCATAGAGAGTACATAACTCAATATCATAAAGGCCATCTATGAAAAACCCACAGCGAATATAATTCTCAACAGGGCAAAACTAAGAGCTTTTCCCCTAAGGTCAGGAACATGGCAGGGATGTCCACTATCACCACTGCTATGCAACATAGTACTAGAAGTCCTAGCCACAGCATCAGACAACAAAAAGAAATAAAAGGCATCCAAATCAGCAAAGAAGTCAAACTCTTACTCTTTGCAGATCATACGATACTTCATGTGGAAAACCCAAAAGACTCCATCCCAAAACTGCTAGAACTCATACAGGAATCAGTAAAGTGGCAGTATATAAAATCAATGCACAGAAATGAGTTGCATTTCTATACACCAACAACAAGACAGAAGAAAGAGAAATTAAGGAGTCGATCCCATTTACAATTGCACCCAAAACCACAAGATACCTAGGAATAAATCTAACCAAAGAGGCAAAGAATCTGTACTCAGAAAACTATAGAATACTCTTGAAACAAATTGAGGAAGACACAAAGAAATGGAAAAACATTCTATGCTCATGGATTGGAAGAGCAAATATTGTGAAAATGTCAATGCCTACCTAGAGCAATCTACATTTAATGTATTCCCTATCAAAATACCGTTCTTCAAAGAAATGGAACAAATAATCCTAAAATTTGTATGGAACCAGAAAAGACCCTGAATAGCCAGAGGAATGTTGAAAAAGAAAAGCAAAGCTGGCGGCATCACAATTCCGGACTTCCAGCTCAATTACAAAGCTGTCATCATCAAGACAGTATGGTACTAGCACAAAAACAGACACATAGATCAATGGAACAGAACAGAGAGCCCAGAAATGGACCCTCAACTCTATAGTCAACTCATCTTCGACAAAGCAGGAAAGAATGTCCAATGGAAAAAAGACAGTCTCTTCAACAAATGGTGTTGGGAAAATTGGACAGCTACATGCAGAAGAATGAAACTGGACCATTTCCTTACACCACACACAAAAATAGACTCAAAATGGTTGAAAGACCTCAATGTGAGACAGGAGTCCATCAAAATCCTAAAGGAGAACACAGGCAGCAACCTCTTCGACCTCAGCCACAACAACTTCTTCCTAGGAACATCACCAAAGGTAAGGGAAGCAAGGGCAAAAATGAACTATTGGGACTTCATCAAGATAAAAAGCTTTTGCACAACAAAAGAAACAGTCAACAAAATCAAAAGACAACCGACAGAATGGGAGAAGATATTTGCAAATGACATATCAGGTAAAGGGCTAGTATCCAAAATCTATAAAGAACTTATCAAACTCAACACCCAAAGAACAAATTATCCAATCAAGAAATGGGCAGAAGACATGAATAGACATTTTTCCAAAGAAGACATCCAGATGGCCAACAGACACATGAAAAAGTGCTCAACATCGCTCGGCACCAGGGAAATCCAAATCAAAACCTCAATGAGATATCACCTCACACCAGTCAGAATGGCTAAAATAACAAGTCAGGAAATCACAGATGTTGGTGGGGATGCAGAGAAAGGGGAACCCTCCTACACTGTTGGTGGGAATGCAAGCTGGTGCAGCCACTCTGGAAAACAGTATGGAGGCTCCTCAAAAAGTTGAAAATATAGCTACCAGATGATCCAGCAATTGCACTACTGTGTATTTACCCCAAAGATACAAATGTAGGGATCTGAAAGGGTACATGCACCCCGATATTTATAGCAGCAATGTCCACAATAACCAAACTGTGGAAAGAGCCAAGATGTCCATGAACAGATGAATGGTTAAAGGAGAAGTGGTATATATATACAATGAAATATTATGCAGCCATCAAAAGGAATGAGTTCTTGCCATTTGCAATGACTTGGATGGAACTTGAGGGTGTTATGGGCTGAGCGAAATAAATCAATCAGAGAATGACATGTATCATATGAACTCACCTATATAAGGAATTCTTAATCTCAGGAAACAAACTGAGGGTTGCTGGAGTGGTGGGGGGTGGGAGGGATGGGGTGGCTGGGTGATTGACATTGGGGAGGGTATGTGCTATGGTGAGCGCTGTGAATTGTGCAAGACTGTTGAATCACAGATCTGTACTTTTGAAATAAATAATACAATATAAGTTTAAAAAAATTAGAAGATAGCAGGAGGGGAAGAATGAAGGGGGGGAAATCGGAGGGGAAGACGAACCATGAGAGACGATGGACTCTGAAAAACAAACTGAGGGTTCTAGAGGCGAGGGGGTGGAAGGATGGGTTAGCCTGGTGATGGGTATTAAAGAGGGCACATTCTGCATGGAGCACTGGGTGTTATACACAAAGAAGGAATCATGGAACACTATATCAAAAACTAATGATGTAATGTATGGTGATTAACATAACAATAAAAAATTAAAAAAAAAAACAACAGGAAAACCTCAATGAGATACCACCTCACACCAGTCAGAATGGCTAAAATAACAAGGTAGGAAATGACAGATGTTGGAGAGGGTGCGGAGCAAGGGGAACCCTCCTACACTGTTGGTGGGAGTACAAGCTGGTGCAGCCACTCTGGAAAACATTATGGAGGTTCCTCAAAAAGTTGAAAATAAAGCTACCCTATGACCCAGCAATTGCACTACTGGGTATTTACCCCAAAGATACAAATGTAGTGATCTGAAGGGGTATGTGCACCCCAATGTTTATAGCAGCAATGTCAATAGCCAAACTATGGAAAGAGCCAAGATGTTCATGGACAGATGAATGGATAAAGAAGATGTGGTATATATATACAATGGAATATTATGCAGCCATCAAAAGAATAACCAACGAAATCTTGCTATTTGCAACGATGTGCATAGAGCTAGAGGGTATTATACTAAGCGAAATAAGTCAATCAGAGAAAGACAAGTATCATATGATCTCACTGATATGAGGAATTATTAATCTCAGGAAACAAACTGAGGGTTGCTGGAGTGGTGGGGGGTGGGAGGGATGGGGTGGCTGGATGATGGACACTGGGGCGGGTATGTGCTATGGTGAGTGCTGTGAATTGTGTAAGACTGATGAATCCCAGACCTGTACCTCTGAAACCAATAATACATTACATATTAAAAAAACAAAAAAAATATAGTAGGAAGGGAAAAATGAAGGGTGAGAAATCGGAGGGGGATACGAACCATGAGAGACTATGGACTCTGAGAAACAAACTGAGGGTTTTAGAGGGGAGGGGGATGGAGGGATGGGGTAGCCCAATGATAGGTATTAAGGATGGCATGTATTGCATGGAGCGCTGGGTGTTATAAGCAAACAATGAATCATGGAACACTACATCAAAAACTAATGATGTACTGTATGGTGACTAACATAACATAATAAAATAAAAATAAAAAAAGCCATAGGAAGGGCTGGGATCACCTCTGAAACATCAGATAGAGAAGAATAGAGATCCAAGGTCTGAGCGTTCATGGACTCCTACCTTTAAAAGTTATCAGGGAAGAGGAGATAATAAAGGTGATAAGAAGTAGCTAATGAAATAGTTGAGAGGGGATGGAATGAAAAAGAGGATGGAGGAGGAGGAGGAGGAGAACAACAACAGCAACAACAAGAGGAAGAAGTGGTGGAGGAGGAGGGTGAAGAGGAAGAGGGAGAGAAGGAGAAGGAGAAGTAATCGTGGTGGTGGTGGTAGTAGTAGTTTGGCCTCTGAAGGGGTTGGGATGCTTTAACTATTGCTCAATGACTAGGAACTGAGAATGATGAAGGTAAAAGGATGAGGGTGTGGAAGAGGTTTGAATGGATAAGTATAAAATAGTCATTTCAGAAAGTGGGAAGGAGAACATAACTGGGGACTTAGAGAAAGATTGTTGGGCAATGTGAAAACCTACTTTAGATTTGTAGCCATAAATGTAGGGTGAGACCAATAGTCTCGCTGTGTGTTTTCCCACGGCCCCAAAGCACTGCTCATGCATAGGCATGGAGTAGGCAACCAGATTGGCTTAACCAGAATCAATGCTGACAACCCCAGAGGGGGAGCAAGGCAAAGGAATTAACAATACTTTCAAAGGAGTAATATCATGATGGAATCCAAGCTGAGTAAATAAAAAAGTGAGGATATGAGAAGTGATGCAAATAGAAAAAGAATTGAGGCCAATGGATTGGTGACCTCCAAGTGACCAAAATTTGTTGATATGGGGATATTAGAATACCTGAGCAGGGAATATGAGTTGATAATTGGACTGCTTAGAATTAAATTTCAGAGATGATAGAATTAATGCCAAGGTCAAAATTATATAAAGGTTAAGGTGGAAAGGAGAAAAAGATCATTGCAAAAGATTATTGCAAGAAAGTAGATTAAGGAAGAGGCCAAGATGTTGGTAGGGTTATCCACCTGGATATTGAAGCCACCAAAAGTGGTGACAGGAATAATGGAGAAAAGAATATGACCCAGGTGATGACAATTTTAATGAATGAGAAGGGGTAACTAAGGGGTCAATAGGTGATTGCAATGAAGAGAGGTGGAGGGAGGATATAATGTAATGACATAATCTTCAAGGGAGTTTGGGTCTTTGAAGGAGAATTAAGAAGAAATGATTCTGGGGTGCCTGGGTGGTTCAGTCGGTTAAGTGTCTGCCTTCGGCTTAGGTCATGATCCCAGTGTCCTTGGATTGAGCCCCGAGTCAGGGTCCCTGTGGGGAACCTGCTTCTCCCTCTACCCCTCCCCCTGCTCATGCTCACCCTCTCTCTCAAATAAATAAATAAAATCTTAAGAAGAAGAAGAAGGAGAAGGAGAAGGAGAAGGGGAAGGAGAAGAAGAAATGATTCAGAAGCAGCAAAGGTGAGCAAAGTCTAGAGGAATGTGGATTTTCTCAAGACAGCTGGGAAACTGTTCTCAGGAAACAGCTCTCAGGGCAAGATGATGGAAGTATTTAGAGATGAGGCTGAGGACATGGGGACACTTGTCAATGACAGGAGGTTCTACAAGGCCCAGGACTTTTTGGAGGGGGAGATAGGAAATTGGGTTAGATTAAGAAATTTCTGAAATATGTGGATAATAATAATTCCTACCAGATAGGCTAGTTGTGAGCCTTAAATGAGATAATGTATGCCAACCATTTTGCACAGTGTCTGGCACAGAATAAGTGCCCTCTGAGCATCAGCCTTAACCGTTATTGTCATAACTGGTGAGTAACAGGGTCAGCACTTGAACCCAGGCCTTCTCCTTCAGATGGCTCTGGCATAAGGGACTGCACAGAATCAGCAGTGAGAGTTTCTTCAGGTCTCACTAGCCTCTCTATGCCTTTCGGTACCTACAGGAAACAGTGCTGCCTAATAGAAACTGTCATGATGATTACAATTAAACCTAAAGTCAACAATTCACCAGTTACTGGTTGATAGCTTGTTTGATTTTAATATTCTCTTCGATGAGGTGGAAGTGAAGCATATCTTAGTATATTTGTCTATTTGTATAGGGCTGCAATATGTTTCAAACTGTACCCATTTGTTTATGTTTAATTGCTTTTCAAAGTTTAGAACTATAACTACTCCACTGTTTACCTAACTACTCCACTGTTTACCACTGTTTACCTGATGAAAAGCACCTCTAGGAAGCTCACTATCCTCCCAGATACATCTCCTTACTATTGTTTTAAATGATGTGGAATTTCCTAAATGAGATTTTCCTCAACCAGTGTGACTTGTTCTTTAAAACTTGGGTATAGCTTGCATTTCAATAGCATTTTGTGCAAAATAGGTGTTCCAACCTATATGTCTATAGACAAACATGTATTTTTCACAGCATATCTTCCAAGGAGCAGGGAATTACACATATCTGTGACTGTCAAAATAATTTCAACAAAAGCAATGATGAAAATAGTAATTTTTATTTAAGTAGTATATCTATCCTGTATTCCATCCACTGTGCTAATCTCTTTATTTATTTATTTTTAAAGATTTTATTTATTTATTTGAGAGAGAGGGAGGGAGAGGTGGAAGGGAGGAGAAGAGGGAGAGGTGGAAGGGAGGAGACGAGGGAGAGGGACAAACAGACTTCAAGCTGAGCATGGAGCCCAACACAAGGCTTGATCTCAAGACCCTGACATCATGGCCTGAGCCGAAATCGAGGGTTGGATGCTCAACCAACTGAGCCACCCAGGTGCCCCTGTGTTAATCCCTTTAGAAAACATAGATGTATTTAATCCTGACAACAACCCTGAAAGCATCTCCATTTTTTCCAAATGAAAAAAAAAAGTGGTGTTTGAAGAGGTTAAATAACTCATCCAAGGTCACAAACAAGTAAGTGGTCAGGATTCAAACCCAGGTGGGCCTGTTTCCTACCCTAAGGAAGAGTCCTGGGCACAAAATGGGTCACTTAGAGAGGACTCAGTTACAGACTACAAATCACTCTCAAACGTGCTGTCTCTTCTCCTCCAAGTAATTTTGACAGGTTGTCTGCATTTAGTGCTATATTTTTCAGTGTGATCCCTGATACCATATCAGCATCACCAGGAAACTTAAGAAAATGCAAGTTTGATTCTATTGAATTTCTGGGTGGGGCCCAGCACTCTGAGTTTTAAAAAGCTCACCAGGTGATGTGAGAGCTTTTAAAGCTAGACTTAGAGATGCAGATAGCACTGAGGAAACTTGTAAAGGATGGTGGGAGACAAAGCCTTCTCAGTGTTCTTTATTTCCTGAGGGCTTTCTACTGCAGCCTTACCTGCATAAGGGACTGCATAGAGTCAGCCCAGTGAGCTTCTCTGGGTCTCACTAGCCTCTTGATGCCTTTCTGTACCTAGAGGATACAGTGCTGCCTAATAGAAATTGTCATGACAATTATAATTAAACCCTAAGTCAACAATTCACCAGTTACTGAAGGCTGGTTTGCTTTTAATATTCTCTCCTGTGTGGTGAAGAAGAGCTGGGGAGGAGCTGTTCTGAGCTGTGTTTGCCCACCTGCACCAAGAGCCTGAGCTGTCATAGCCTTGGGGCAGAGGATGCTTTTCTGCACAAAGCACCAACTAACTCAATTAATTGTCATGGTCAGAGGCATTTGCAGCCCAGAAAAATTCAATTTGAGGCTAGGAGTGCAGCTTGGAGACTTGCTTGGAATTGTCCCCTTAAAAAATTAGATTTAGTGCTTTTCATTGTATGCTGAGCTGTATCAGGTCCTTATCAACTTCCCCTCTGGCCCTATAAGCCTCTCCTCCCTACAGGGACTGAATGGCACATAGCCTTCTCTGTTCCCTTTCCTCAGGCTTCCTGGGAAGGGCCAGAACCTCCTCTCTAAACTCAGATGAGTCATAAGGACATCTCTCCATGAAGCAGAGGAAGCTCCATGGCACCTCCATAAGCACCTTGTTTTGTTAGAGGTAAAAGGATAGATAAAGAGAAATCTAGGGGAAGGGGAGTTGAAGAGAGAAAAGTGTGGGTGGTAATGATGGTGCATATTAATATTCTATAGGTGCAAAGCATTTCCACATATTATGCCATTTATTTCTCAAATTATCCTTTGAACTAAACAGTATTCCAATGCCCATTTCAGAGATGAGTAAGTTGGTGCTCAGAAAATTGATGTGGTTGGGCGCCTGGGTGGCTCAGTCGTTAAGCGTCTGCCTTTGGCTCAGGTCATGATCCCAGGGTCCTGGGATCGAGTCCCGCATCGGGCTCCCTGCTCCGCGGGAAGCCCGCTTCTCCCTCTCCCACTCCCCCTGCTTGTGTTCCCTCTCTCGCTGTGTCTCTCTCTGTCAAATAAATAAATAAAATCTTAAAAAAAAAAAAAGAAGAAAGAAAATTGATGTGGTTTGCACAAGTTTAAATAGCCAATCAATGGAGCTGAAATGAAACCCTTGATCTTTTGACTAAAAATCATCGATCATTCTACCACATTGCTAGGTATGTTGTCACTCCATTGACCCTCTCAATCCCTCCCACCCTGCCCGTCTTGGGCTGCTTCTTGGAGGTGTTGCCTGCCCACTCAGTTTTGATTTACAGGTGTGGACAGAGAAGATAATTCTACAAAGGAAGCCCATTGTGTCTCTGTGACCCTGAAGACCTGAGCCTGATAGTGCATCTCAATTACTTGGGAAAGGGCCCATTGCATACACCTCTGCCCAAGCCCAAGTTGGGGAGCAAAGTCACTTACCTAACTGCCACTCAGGCGAGCGCATGGTCTGCATCATCCAGATGGGCAGTGTGGGCTCCAGCATGGCCACTCCCATGTTAGCAAAGCAGAGGGAGCCTGGAGAGAGAGTTCTGTGAGTCACCAGGGCTACACAGAAGCCCAGACTCTCCCAGCCCAAAGAAAGGCATTTTCAGCTTACCTGCAGCCACCAGGATATAAGGGTCTTTGAGAAGTGTAAGGAGAGGTGTCCCCCTGGCACTCTGAGAACATGGACAACAAAAAACTTCCATTTGTACAGTGTACATATCTCCTATTGTCATAGAATCTGAAAATATGCAGACAGGACCTTAGAGATCATCTATGTCAGCTCCTTTACTGAAGAGACCAAACAACCGAATCAAAGGAGATAAAGTGACTTGCCCAATGTCACAGTCATCTGGCGGTGCACCTACTGTGTGCAAGGCAAACACTGTGGTAGTCACAAAGAGTAGGACAACATATTCCAGACATGATTCCTGCTTTCAAATTATTATCTCAACTAGATGAGAGTGGGTAGTCAGCAAGGCCAGCAATGGACAATGGGTGTCTGGACTCTCGGTCTTGGGCCTCACCACTAGATCTTGCTGGCACTAATTGTTTGCCTTGGGAGAACCACAGGTAGAGTGCTGAATCCCAAAGGTGAGCACAGAGGTGATAACTCAGAAAGCTCCTCAAGCATTCTGGAAGCTTTATTCTGACCATTTTGAGCCATACTGGTAAGTCTAGCTGAAGGTGTCTGAACATCTAGATTAAAATGCAAGCCTAAGTGTTCAGTTCTGATTTCCCCCTCCCCTCAGAAAATATTTATTCCAATTAAACTCAATCACCCCGCCTTCCTCCCATGCATTCCAGCAGGTTATTTTTGCCTAAACTATGTTCATGGTTGGTTATTTTTGCCTAAACTACCTTCCTTCTCTCTACAGGTCCAACTCCTACCCATTCTTCAAAGTCAGTCTTAAATGGCTCCTTCTTTTCCACTGTATTCCCTGACTCAGTAGCTGAAACTTCTCCCTCTAACAAACTTCCTAATCTGTGGTGCTAACTACATTCTATCTGGTAATAGATTTAATAGTTTTGATATAATAACCCTCTCTGCATACTTACAGGGGTGGATTAAAATATTCAGAGATACTAAAGCGAAATATATAATTCAAAATACAGAGACAGATCTAAATCACAAAATACACATAAAGAAGTCCAATAAGCCCTTTAGCCTAACAATTCCACTTCTAGGAATTTATTCTATAGATTACCTCCAATGTTATAAAAATGCATATACCTAAGGTTATTAATTGTAGCACTCTTTATAACTGCAAAATACTGGAAGGCAGAAAAATAAAAATTAAATTTTTTGAATATGTAGAACATATTCAATGTAGAACATTACCATCTAAGTCAAAACTATTCAGAAAGATATTAAAGGAAAATAATTTCTCCTTTCCCAACACTTTTGGTACCAAATGTGGGGACTTTCCCACCAAACAATTATTCAGTTCTCTATGGGCACCAACTCAGTGTCTTATAATGTAATTCAATTCTGACACTGACTACTTGGAGTTAGCACAGACCCCACAGGTAAAGGGCTCAGTCCCACAAGACTGCCCCCTTTCAGATCCTAATTGCAAATAGTGGGTTCCCAGGTTACCCACACTTCTGTCTGACTTGGCTATAAAATCAAGGTTTTTTAGATCAAACTTTCCCATATTTTCTGTACTTCCTTATCTTTCATTCTTTGTGGTTTGGTATGGATTTCCCAGAGCCATCTTTGGCTTGGAGTCAGACAAATACCAACTCTGATATTTAACCATGATAGAATGATAGTCTGTAAAGATACTCTTGGGGGGAGAGATTATCTAAACAGCCTCTAAGGTCTTCTCTAGCTCTGAGGTGTTGTAACTATGAACATACAGGTCCCAATGTTATTGTCTCCTGGTTCTGAGTTTATATATATAATTTTTGTAATGTTTCTTTGATTCTTCATAAGGCCCTTCCTCCATCTTTGTCCAACATCAGTCCAGACTCCCCCACCATCCCCAGTGCTACCCTAAATATGATACCATCTGGGAATCCAAGTATAGTTCTTACTTTCCTTGACTCCACTCCTCTTCATCTTTCTTCTTATGGTTTGACAGGGATGATCTAGGGGTCTTAGCACATAGCCATTCTATATATCCCTTGGCAATGGAGTTTAGTGTCTACTTACTTCAGGAGAGACTTTGGAAGGCTGTAGGATACACAGCTGGAGTGCTAAGAAAGAAAGTGGGAAAGAAAGAGTTTATTTTGTCCACTGATTAGTTGGAGGCTCCGATAATAGCCACATTGATATTACCCTATCATGTACAGATCTAACTCCCTGAGTTTCTTCCTTCTTTCCTAAAATGGGGCAGTCCTTGATCTTTTAAGTATGTCAAGACTAACACCACAGCATAGTACATTCCCAACCTGACTTAAGTTATCATCTGTCTGGTGACCTCTTATGGTGACTTACCTCCATCCAGTAGTGCCAGGAAGGCCAATATGAGGAAGGGTGAAGACTGCCCAACAAATACATACATCACACTTCCAAAAGGAGCTCCCACTGGAAAGGCAAAGCAGGCATGGATTTCAGAAGAAAGGACCAATTCCTAGTTGGTGTGACTTGTCCACATTTACCAATGAACCTCCATGTAAGGTTCTGGGGATTCAGGAATGAAGAAGTCCTGGTTCTCAGGAGCTCACTTTCTAGTAGAGAAAATGCATGTGGTGGGGTTGGGGTAAGGGGACCCATATAATTAGAACATGGTGAAGAGTAGAGTTCAACAGTAAAGGTTCAATCTACAAGGTGCTGTGCAAACACAGTGCAATGAGTTCAGGTGGCCACAAGGGCTTTGTCATGTGGGTAATATAGGTGGGGAAGAAGCATAAGTGAAGATCATTGATGTGCCATAAAAGAGAGTATAGTTGCAGTATGGAGGTTCCTCAAAAAGTTAAAAATACAGCTACCCTGCAACCCAGCAATTGCACTACTAGGTATATATCCAAGGATATAAATATAGTGATTCAAAGGGGCACATGCACCTCAATGTTTACGGCAGAAATGTCCACAATAGCCAAAATACGGAGAGAGCCCAGATGTCCAATGACAGATGAATGGATAAAGAAAATGGTGTATATATATATACATACACACACACACAATGGAATATTAGCCATCAAAAAATGAAATCTTGCCATTTCCAATGACATGGATGGAACTGGAGGGTATTATGCTAAGTGAAATAAGTCATCCAGAGAAAGACAAATGCCATATGATTTCACTCATATGTGGAATTTAAGAAACAAAACAGATGAACATAGGTGAAGGGAAGGAAAAATAAAATAAGAGGAAAACAGAGAGGGAGGCAAACCCTAAGAGACTCTTAACTATAGGGAACTAACTGAGGGTTGCTGGAGGGGAGGTGGGTTGGGGGGATGGGGTAACTGGGTGATGGACATTAAGGAGGGCACTTGAAGTAAGGAGCACTGGGTGCTGTATGCAACTGATGAATCACTGAACTCTACCTCTGAAACTAATACTACACTATATGTTAACTAAACTGATTTTAAATAAAAAAAAATTAAAAAGAGTGTGGTTGGATAACAAATAGAAGAAAATCAGTATTCAGTGTTCAGTCACTAAAATATGAGTATTTGGGAGAGGTAGGGAATGTTGAGGCCAAATAGTCAAAGGCCCTGTATATCCAGATAAAGCATCTACTTGGTCTTGTGGGCAATGGAGAAACATGTTTTTTAGCTGGAGAGAAATACCACCAGCTCTGGGCATAGGAAGCTTCTTCTGGTGGCACCTTGGGGGAAGGAGGGAAGGCACAAGAGATTAGGCAGTAGGCTGGTTCCAACTGAGGTGTGATGAGGAACCTACCTTGAGGAAGTAGCTGTAGAGAATATTAATGGGCTTATCCATTTGGAAGTGAGAAGTGATAAAGGAGACCAGGATGTACCAAAGTCTTAGCTTGGGTGTTTGGGAAAATGGATATTAACAAAGAGCAGGATTTTTGTTCCCTCTTCTTCCTGGGTTGTGGTGGTGGGGGGTGAGTATGGACCAGGAAGAGACCTTTGGTGTTTTCTCCTCAACTAGCTTGTGAGCTCCTAGAGGGAAGGAACCATGTGTGAGGCTTCTTACCTATATCCCCTGTGTGCTAGCATTGTCCTTGGCATATAGTAAGTGTTCCATAAAATATGTGACTTGTTGGAATAGTCAATCAATCTATACGAGGGATGAACCTCAAAGAAAGTATGTTATTTTTTAGAGTTTGGGGTTTGAGTCCAGAAAATCTGAGTCTATATCCTGGCTCTGGCATTTTCTAGCTATGTAATCTTGGATGGTTACTTAACTTTTTTGATCTTCATCTCTATAATGGAGACAATCATTCCTCCTTCATAGTGGTGTGAGGATTAAAAGAGATTATGTCTGCGATGTATTTAGCACAAAATCTGACAAAGAGCTTCTCTCATTTTGAAAGCACTGGCCATGTGTGGAAGCAGAGGTGAGGCAGTGGCTGCTAACATGGGGATATTCGATCACTGGAATAGACTAGGTTTCTTCCATTCCCAGGACCTCATGGGCTATTAAGCTTCTTAACGGGAAAGAGATTTTGCCTTTCCTGGGAAAAATTTCAGAAGGACTCAAAACATGATTGGACAGAAAAGGAAAGAAAATCCTCTCTTCCATGACCCTTAGGAACACCTGCCTCCTGGAGCCATCTTCAAAGAGTATGCAGTATCTTACCCTCTGAACCTAGATTTGGGACCAGGTGCCACTTACCCAGCACTCCCAAAGCCAGGCCCCCCAAGGCGATTCCCATGGCACGCCCTCTCTCATAGTCATCAGTGTAGACACTTGCCAGCATCCCAAGACCTGAAAGGAGAGTGACATGGAGTTAGCATACAGGAGCCCTCTGTCTGCGTCTCTCACTGAATCCTTGGTCTATTAGTTCTTAGTCCTCTATCCTTATTATATCTTCAGGGATCATCTTACCTATGGTTGCAGTTTGAGGGGTTTTGTAAAACTTAGTCCATAGTATTTTACAAATACTGTCCCCACTGGTCCCCCAAACCCCCACATTGTTCACTCCTTCTGTTCACAATATTGTTGGAAGTGTGAAAGTCTCTGGGAAGGGTAATACAGAATACCACTGTCCATTGATAGAGCATTTCATTGCATTTTATCATTTCCTAACACATTTCCCTGAATGAATGGAGTGGGTCAAAGGAAAATCTAACAGACACAATTCTATTCAATGGAGGTGCCCAAAGAAGAGGAAAGTACAGAAGATGTGAAAGACAGCATGGGCTGGGCTCTTCTAGCATTTACTCATGTGTAAATGGCATAAAATAGCTACTTCATAGGATTATATTAAATATTGTATTTGTATTTGATGATACTTTGCAAAGTGATAGTGTTACTGGTAGTATTAGCATTACTTTTCTTATAAAATGTTAAGAGGGGGCAGAGAAAAGACCATAGGGGGCATTAAATAAAAAACTGGCTTACTTCATGGTTTTACCTTGGGCTTGCTTCGACCTGAACTGGCTGTATCTGAATTTTATCAGAGGAAGTTACGTCAGGCTTAGGGATTTATAACACTGACAATAACTCTACAGTTATCTTGTTTTTGAATCATAATTTCTGCTCACTAGGATACTTTCTTATCTATTCATATAAATCTTATAGGGTCTGAGGGTAGTAAGAGATGGTAAGAGATGTATGTGTGTGTATGCACGTGTGTGTGTGTGTGTGTGTGTGTGTGTGTGTAAGATGTCAGCATTACCTGCAACAGATGAAAATGAAGATCCAATGCCTTGAAGGGTTCGGGCCACAAACAGTAGGGTATAGGTACCAGAAAAAGCAAACACTGTGTATAGAGAATAGCAAGAATGCTCCAGTTAACAAATTGTCTTTGTTCCCTCACCACCAGAAAATGTGCCCATGATATTGTAGATATGAGCCACTTTGTATATGTTTTAATAAAGGATGATCATTGCCCCCTATTTTTGGAGTTGTCTTTCTAATCTCCCACACCTTAATCAGGATTGCATTTTAATTCACATGAAACTGAGAAACCACAGAAACACAAACCAATTCACCACACAGTGGATAGAAGCCTGCATTTTAACATTTCTGACCCAAAGCTCAGTATCCTGTCCACTGGAATCATGGATGTCCAAAAAGTACAATGCCATTAGACCCTACTTCTCAATCCTTCATATTCAACACCCAGATTTAACTTTTGCCATTGTTGGGCTCCATTGGGTCATCTACAGTGAGGGAATAAAAGCTATGTGTAATTGAAGGACCATAGGTATTGGGTAGAAAATAGTATCTTGTGATCCAATCAGATATTATTTCCTCTTACCTTATGCTGGAAAATATTTTAGCCAAATCAAATCAGTGAATGTGTATTAAGTAATATCAAACATACAACTATACTAGAAATGTGAAATAAAGAGAACATCCAGTTCATGCCCTTTAAGAGGTTCCATCTACTCAAGACTAGCATACACAAAACTGAGTACCAAACAGGAATATGTTATCAAAAACCAAATTACAGGGTGTTGGTGGTAAGCTTGGTAATTCCAGACATGTCTCACCTCCATTTCAAGACAATGCCATTAAAAGAAAGATTCCTCCCAAAGTATCTGAATCAGCAGAATTTGAATCCCTTTGCCCTTTCATTACAGATATATTTGGTTGTTTGATGTCTTACAATCTTTTTCCATTATTTCCTGATGTGATCACACTGTCTCCCAAACATGCATGTGCTTGGTCTCTCTTTGCTGAGTTTCCAATGCCTTCTCCTAGGCCTTCTGATTTCTAATCTGTTCAAGGTTAGCTATTCTTATGTCCTTTTTTTTTAAGTTTTTTTAAGAAGATTTTATTTATTTATTTATTTGACACAGAGAGAGAGCACAAGCAGGGGGAGCGGCAGGCAGAGGGAGAAGCAGGCTCCCAGATGAGCAGGGAGCCCAACACAGGACTCAATCCCAGGACCCTGGGATCATGACCTGAGCTAAAGGCAGATGCTTAACTGACTGAGCCACCCAGGCGCCCCATTCCTATCCTTTGCGAATGGAGTGACCAACTTGTCTCAGTTTGCCAAGGACTTTACATTCTGGGAGGACCCTGAATCCCAAAGGATGGTTGGTCATCCTATTTAGGAAAACCAAAACAATTTCTTTCTCACTTTACCCCCTAACGTGGGTTACCATTTCGCTCCTAATTACATTAAGCATGGGTCTCAGCTAGGGGCCCTTAATGGTGGTAAGGGGCATCAGCAACCTCTTTTTAGTATTTAAAAAATCCTAAAAAGATGCCCCATAAGATTCCCTAAAGACCAAACATTTGCTAGAATTAGGCCAATTCAGTACAGCAACACTGGTTATGGCATGGAAACAATAATTATTATTTAATTGCAGAGAATCAAGCAAGGCCCTTATGCTAGAGTTTGCGATACTCTAGCATTATCCTATTTTGCAGGGTGTTTGTTACATCTCCCCAGGCATGTATCATAAACTCCTAGGCTGGAACCATGTCATTTCATTCTTTATCTTCCCGCAGTGACTTTTGCCATCAAGACATAATATGTGTGCTCCATAAAGTTTTTTAGAGAAAATTATGAGTCTCATTTGATGAAACAGAGAATCCTATTAGTTTTTAATTTATTATTTGGCATAGGCTGAGATTTTAGAAGTTCAATAAACATTTCTAACTTGAATTTCCTCATTTTGTTTGATTTAGCTAGAATTTTCACAAGTAAGCTCCAGTTCTCAGAACTTTATACATCAAGCTTCTGCTCTTTGCAACCTTCCAGCCTTGACTGCAGCAAATTCCTGTTAAGCATTGGTTGATAAGAGCCAAGCTATATGCTGATAGGGAAGAAAACTTGAGGAGGAGCAATAGAAAAAGCAGAAAAGCAATAAAAAGTTGATAAGAAAAACAGGAGGTTGGAGATATGTTATTGGGAGCAGAGTCAGCAGAAGCATCAGGGAGCCAACAATGGCTCCAGAAGCTGCCTTCTCCTTCAATTAACATCCCACCCCACCCCACCCCCCATCATTCCTTCTTATTTTAATTCTCAGGGTCAATTTCCAGACATAATTTGTTTACTTACTGCTCTTATTCCATCTCTATTTTATTAGAACATTTATCTGATACTGGATAGACTGTCTTCCTCTTTATTGTTTTTTTTTAGCAAATTTATTTCTCTAAGCTATAACCTTTAATGTCCTTACTTGAAGGCAGTAGACTTTTTGGTATTATCTAGTTACTATTGTTCAGTTTAGATTCTTTGCTGGTGGCTTTTTACCTTTGTGTATCCAATAATACAACCTCTTCCCAAAGATGGGATATTTGGACTAACCTCATTCAAGGGACTACTGATACACACACACAACAGCATATCTATTAAAACAACTGTTAACAATTTTCCCCAGCTGAAGGAAGTAAAGTATCTGTTCTTCTATAGCAGAATATACAAATTCCAACTAGACTGATTTGCCACTACTGCTCTAATGCCCATATCTAAAACTGCAAAGGATTTCAATCAGTGTCATAAGCCATTTAGTCAGATGCCTAATTAGCTACCTTGACCCTACTCTCTGCATTGTAGCGCATGTGATAAAATCAAAGGTAATCAGTGACAAAAATAAAAAAGGAAGCAAATTACTTACTAACTGTGGAGACAAACAGGATAACAAAGCCAGCAAACATGGGGATGTGATATCCAATTCTAAAAGAGAATTACAAAGAAAAAATATACAGTCCCAATAGGCATCTATATACTTGGACCATAGTTTTTCATGTAATTGGGAACAGAAATGCAGTTATTTGAGTACGTGGAAAAGCATGTCTCTGAATGCAAGTGTACAGATAGGATATGCCATATTGATGTGTACAAGTAAATGAACAAACATGCAAATTTACCCGTAGAACAGGGCCAAAATCCTCTTTTCCAGAAAGGATGGCCTAGTCGGAGTGTATATCCCTTTGAAACATCAGGATAATCCCAAACACTGCTAATAAGCCAGTGCTCTAGATTGCAGTAGTTCTGCCTTGGAGCCATGTTCCAAGGCACTGAAATAACATCAGCAGTATACTTCTGATCACTGGTTCTTTTTTTGGTGTTCAATAGTCATTACATCACTAAGAAAATTTGAAGCCTATGGCATTTCATCAATACCATGTTATCCTTTGGGTAACCAGCTTTCCAAACAGTTGATTGCCTGGAGACTGACAAGGGAGTTTTCCTACTTTTTCCCTTCTAACTACCTTTATGATACCTCAGCCTATCATCCTCTTACTCCTGAGCCAGTGAGTACTATGTAGAGAACTGCACCCATTGAGATACCTGTTGGTGAGAGGTCCCACAAAAGGGTTGACCAGAAGTTGCATCAAAGCCTTTGAAGCAAACAGAACCCCAACCCGCAAGTTCTCTTCCTCCAGAAACTCTGTGCCTTGCAAGCAGTTGTTTTGTTGTGCTGGGATGGCTCCAGTGACTGGAGGGGGGATGGTGCCAGCATTGTCATCTGTCCATGCTGTGCCACTGGGTGCACTTTCTTCGATAGCCATGGTGTTGTTATCAAAGAAGGAGAAGATGGTGGAAAAGGCAGGAGAAGTAAGGACATGCTGAGAAATTGTGGTGAGGCCAAGGTATAGAGGAGTGTTGATTTCTTTGAACTCTGTGGCATATAGGAAGTTGGGTATAATGGGCACTGAAAATCAAGAAGGACAAGTGATGAGAGCTAAGCACACTTTTTAACACTAACTGGTTCAGGGGCATTACTATGAGCTTTATATTCATGTTGAGGAAGGTGTCTAAGTGACATGATTTGAAGCCTACTAAAAGACTGTACCTGCCCAAAGTATCCTATTAGATTAAGTACCTAAATTCCAACCCACATACAATTGGTCCTCATTACTCCTGAATTCTGTATTGGCCAATCACCGACTTGCTAATATTTAGTTGTAATCACAAAATCAATGCCCATGGAGTTTTCACAAGTTTTCTTGGACATGCATGCAGAGAGTGGGGAAAATTTCAAGTTACCAGATGCTTACTTTCACAGCTGAGGTCAAAGAATGTAGGCTCTGTCTTACTGTTTCAGCTATCATATAGGGATGGCAGAGCATGAAAATGGTAGGGGCAGGGAAGTATAGTGCAAGAAGCTCCAGCTCTGGGGTCAGTTGGACACAGCCTGAACCCCGACTTGGCACCTAAGGCAAGTTACATAACACTTCTGAACCTCATTTTCTATTTTGTGTTTTCTAAGCATAAAAAGAAAAATTTTCAAGTCCACTCACTGCTGAACTTTAGCAGGTGTATGCTACCTGCTGGGGCCCAGAGCAAACTAACCCCCAGCCTAAAGACACCCGAACATACCCACTACAGTAAGCAGCATGTTGTCCAGAAGCAGAGCAACAAACACCACCACCAGTACCAGCTTCCGTGACTCTCTCCCCTCCTTGAGCAACCGCTGAGGAGTGTCCAAAAACACCCTGGGCATGGTGATGGCTGGGCTGCGAGCGTCCTCTCCAGTTTCTTATGAAAGGTCCCGTTACAGCTATAGGTCTTCTGCAGCCTTTATAGAAGAGGGGAGAAATTCTGCCCAGACAAGTGAAACTCACTATTAAAATGAAAAGTGCAAGTCGTTGCAAATACTAGGATGGTATTTGAACCATTTCTTTGCCTGTGTCTCTGCTCACTTCCTATACATCTCAATAATTCTACCTGGTTCTCAGATTGCCTTCTAAGAAAGCATTGCTTACTGGCTTTTTATATCTGGAATTCTACCTAGCACATTAAGCAGATTCTAGCTCTGTTCACTTAGCTCTGTGTCTCAAATGCCTATCACTTCAATGATTTATGTCAATATCTGAGGCCTACTTGTATTATTACTTGTTCAATCTTTTCCTCAAAATCCACTTTTTTTAAAAACCAAAATACTATTGTTTTTTAAAAATATAAATGTGCCATACAAAACAAATTATGGTTCATGTGTATGCACCAATCCAAAATTATAGCCTATGGTCTGTACTACCCCCAAATATGTCATGTGCTACAAGTGTTACTTGTGCTGCCCACAGAGAAACACTGACCTAGACCAACACTGTCAGTTCACAGATAAGTGTGAAGACTCAGGAGGCTAGGAGATCTGTTTCACACAATTAGTATCAAACTGGAATGAAACTCCAAGCTTTTTAACTTGCAGGATTATAGTCCACCATCTTCCCTTGTTCTGTGGTACTTGAAGCACTTCTATGTTGTTTGAGCTATAAATCCCTGCCCAGTAAGGTGTGTTACTGTGTATAAATAAAATACTGTCATAATTAGTTCTCTACTTAGGGTTTCATGTCATTAGTCAGCATTAAGTCACAGTATTTTGTTAAACTTCAGGTAATAGCAATTTCAGGGAAGAATTTTTTTGTGTGTGTGTATGGCTTCTGTTGTGATATCAACAATACCAATCATACATGTTTTAATATACATGTTTCATACACTGTCATGAAATGCGTCAGGGTCTAAGATTTATGTAACGTTTTATTCAGTAACTCTACTTCTAAGAACATATCTTAAGGAAAAGATCAGAAGTGTGGCCAAAGATTTATGTTTAAAATTACTAATTGCTGAATTATTTATATTAGTGAAAAAATCAAACATTTTAATGGTGGAATATAAACAGCTCTTAAAAATCATTTTTTCAAATAATTTCAATGACTTAGAAATACCCAATATAATGTTGTTAAAAAGGATATTAAACTGTATTTGCAGCTTGACCTCAATTATATAAAAAATTATGTGTCTATTTTAAAAGATTAGAAAGATACACACTCAAGTGTCAGCTATTATAATCACTGATTTAAATTATTTTTTTATTTTTCTGTAATTTCTAAATATTTTTTAATTAACTACTTTCATAATTAACATACTTTACAAGAAGTAAATAATTTTAAATGATTATCACTGGAGTTCAATAGTGAGTCTTAAATGTTGCGAGTATCCCAAGCACTGAGCTACTCTGTTCTATTCTAAGACCAGAGCTGGGAGAAGAACATCATCCATACTATAGTTCTAAGTGACCAAGAGGTCCACACTGAACCAAATTCCCAGATAAGTTTTAACCAGAAAATGCATGCAATCATTTAAGATCTTTCATTTCTCTATGTAAATAAGGTGTTTCTAAATACAAATTTACCTAAGATACATAAGGGAAAAAAAAGAGACTAAAAAAAAAAGGGATAGAAAACTGAAGATGAAAATGGAATAAGTACTGTAAAGACAGATCGAAAAAACACAGCCAAACCAAACAAAACCAAACCAAGAATTTGCCAATCAGTCAGTAGTAAACTTTACCTTAGAGTCAAAATTCTCTGTTGAGAGACAAATTATAAGGAAGGATTAAATTGTGTCCAGGGAAAGAAACATCTTACCTTAGAGCCCATCTTATGTGAGGTACTCAGTGAGGTATTGGCAGCTGTTAGCAGTTCAGAAGGGACTCTGTTCTCTGAGTGGATGTTCTGATGGATTTATTGCCACCTGTTATCTGAGGATGTCATGTGTGCCCTTTGTCCACAAAGATTTAATTGGAACTTCCAACAGGTTTCATTCAGAGCCTTAGTTCCCTGCGTCAGAGGCAGGAAAGCAGGACTGGAGAGGATAAAGAGAGGGGGAAATTATCCTAAGGAAAGATAGACTGGGCTGTGCTGTTTTTCATCTGTGCTTATCTATCACTGAATTCATTAACTCTTGCCTAGGTCTGAATATAAATTGGCAGATAGAATGAAGCCAAAGTATAGTTCCTGCCCCCTGTTACTTAGTGAAAGGGACTCCATGTACCCCAATTGCTTTCCGGAAAGAAACAAATCTTAGAACATCCACCAGACCAAAACAAAAAATAAAAAAATATATGCATGTTGTTCTCAAATCATAAAAATCCAACCTCTATTTCCTCTCTAAGGCATAGATTGTGCTGTGATCTTTGCATCTCAATGCTAGCTGATTGCCTGGCATGTAGTGGCCTCCTATAAGTACTTCTTGTATGGATGACTGAATTAATGTCTACAGGAGAGAGTGTGGCTCATTGCGGGGTCTTGGAGTACGACTAAAGATCTGTATTTTTCTGACATTAAGAGTCATCAGTGGGGCAAAGAACTTAAGAACAAGAGCAGCAGCAGAGGTTTCCAATTTATGATCCCTCCTAACTGTTTTAAATAACTTGGGGACTTTCAATTTAGGGTCAGAAAAGAAGGAAAGAGTTTTAAAGGAAACCTGGAAAGAGAAATAAGGGGAAGAGGCAAGGACGTTAAGGGAGCATATGAGTTCCCTGTTGCTGCTGTAACAAATTACCACAAATTTAATGGCTTAAAACAACACAAATTTATTATCTTAGAGATTTGGAGGTCAGAACTCCAAAATAGGTTGTATTGAGCTAAAAATCAAGGTGTTCGCAGAACTGCAATTCTTCTAGAGGTTCTAGGAAATAATCTGTTTCCTTGCCTATTTTAGCTTCTAGAAGCAGCCTGTGTTTCTTGGTTTAATGCAGCTCCCTTCCACCTTCAAGTCAGCAGCAAAGCACTAACTCATTTAACACACACACACACACACACTCTCTCTCTCTCTATCTCCCTAATTCTTAGCTTCCTATCTACTCCCTTTACTTATAAGAATTCATGTAATTGCATTAAGCCCATCCGGATGATCCAAAATAATCTCCTCCATCTCAAAATCCTGAACTTAATCACATCCACATAGGCTCTTTACCATGTAAGGTAACATATTCACAGGTTCTGGGATTTGAATGTGGACATCTCTGGGGCCATTGTTCTGCCTACTGTAGGGAGCATCGCATACTGTCCCTGTGGCCTGAGCCTTTACAAAGAGAGGGGGTTGTGGCCAAAAGATGGAGGAGCCATATTAATAAAGACATTTACAAGATTCTAGGCATAATGTGGTGTCCTATGTGAAGCCCACGTGACACTTCTGCCACCGTGCTATCCACCCTAAGTGCAGTTCTGGAACCCTGAGGGCTTAGGAAAGCTACCAGCAAAGCAAAGCTATGATTAAGAGTGAACACCAGCAGCAGAGGGCTTGGGTGGAGCACCTCCACAGTGAAGAAAAAACTGTTCTGAGATACCACCAAACTGGGGATGCCTCACATAACTGGAAAGCCATGGTTTATGGGAGCTGAGGGCCTGAGAGAGCAGGTACAAGCTAAAAATAATCATACTTTATGCATTAATAGAAATAATGGCAACAGTAATAATAGCTATCATTTATTGAGCACCCACTATGTAAGGTATGTTTCTAATACATATATATAATTATACTCACAGGATAGCCAAGCCTGGGGTGTTCTCACAAATGCTCATCACTGTTAATAATCAGAGTGTTGTCTATTAAATAGGAATGAGTTTTTATCTTCCTCCTGTTTAATTCTTAAAATTTTAATTCCAGTGTAGATAACATACAGTGTTATATTAGTTTCAGGTGTACAGTATAGTGATTGAACAGTTTCATATATTACTCAGTGTTCATCAAGATAAGTATACTCTTGGGTGCCTGGGTGGCTCAGTCCATTAAGTGTCTGCCTTCAGCTTAGGTCATAATCCCAGGGTCCTGGGATCAAGGTCGGCATCAGGCTCCCTGCTCAGTGGGGAGTCTGCTTCTTCCTCTCCCTCTGCCTTTCTCCCCACTAGTGTTCTTTCTCTCTCTCACTTGCTCACTCTCTCAAATAAATAAGTGTAAAAAAAAAAAGGTAAGTATACTCTTAATCCCCTTCATCAGTTTCACCCATTTCCTTACCCATCTCCCCTTTGGTAGCCATCCGTTTGTTCTCTGTAGTTAAGAGTCTATTTCTTTGTCTCTTTCTTTCCCTTTGTTCATTTGTTTTGCTTCTTAAATTCCACAAATGAGTAAAATCATATGGCATTTGTCTTTCTCCAACTGGTGTATTTCTCTTAGCATTATACTCTTTAGATCCATCCATATTGTTGCAAATGGCAAGATTTCATTTTTCATGACTGAATAATATTCAATCCTATTGTATATATATGCCACATTTTCTTTATCTGTTCATCTGTCAGTGGACACTTGGGCTGCTTCCATGGTTTGGCTATTGTAAATAATGCTGCAATAAACATAGGGATGTATATATCCTTTTAAATTAGTGTTTTCATATTCTTTGGGTAAACACCCAGTAGTGCAATTACTGAATAGTAGGGTAGTTCTATTTTTAACTTTTTGAGGAAACTCCATACTGTTTTCCACAGAGGCTGCACCAGTTTGCATTCCCTCCAACAGTGCACGAAAGTTCATTTTTCTCTACATCCACACCCATACTTGTTATTTCTTGAGTTTTTGATTTTAGCCATTCTGACAGGTGTAAGGTGATATCTTTGTGGTTTTGATTTGCATTTCCCTGATAATCAGTGATGTTGAGCATCTTTTTATATGTCTGTTGGCCATACCTGATGTCTTCTTTGGAAAAATGTCTGTTCATGTCTTCTGTCCATTTTTTAATTGAATTATTTGGTTTTTGTATAAGTTCTTTCTGTAGTTTGAATATTGGTCCTCTATCGGATATGTCATTTGCAATTATCTTCTCTCATTCAGTATGTTGTCTTTTAGTCTTATTGGTTGTTTTCTTTTACTGTGCAGAAGCTTTTTATTTTGATGTAATCCCAATAGTGTATTTTTGCTTTTGTTTCCCTTGCTTCAAGAGACATATCTAGCAGGATGTTGCTATGAACAATGCCAGAGAATTTACTGTCTGGGCTCTCTTTTAGGATGGTTTCAGGTCTCACATTTACATCCTTAATGCATTTTGAGTTTATTTTTGTGTATGGTATAAGAAAGTGGTCCAGTTTCTTTCTTTTACATGTAGCTGTCCAGTTTTCCCATCACCATTTGTTGACGAGACTATATTTTTCTCATTTCATATTCTTGCCTCCTTTGTCAGAGATTAATTGACCATATAATTGTGGGCTTATTTCTGGGCTCTCTGATCTTTTGATCTATGTGTCTACTTTTGTGCCAGTACCATATTGTTTTGATTACTACAGCTTTGTAATATAACTTGAAGTCTGGAATCGTGATACTTCCAGTTTTGCTTTTCTGTTTCAAGGTTACTTTGGCTATTCAGGATCTTTTGTGGTTTCATACAAATTTTAGGATTGTTTGTTCTAGTACTGTGAAAAATGTTGTTGGTATTTTGATAGGGATTGCATTAAATGTGTAGATTGCTTTGTGTAGTATAGACATTTCAACAATATTTGTTTTTCCAATCCATGAGCATGGAATGGCTTTCAATTTTTTTGTGTTGTCTTCAATTTCTTTCATCAGTGTTTTATAGTTTTCAAAATAAAAGTCTTTCACATTTTTGTAAGTTTATTCCTAGACATATTATTATTTTTGGTGCAATTGTAAATGGAATTGTTTTCTTATTTCTCCTTCTGCTGCTTCATTATTAGCATATAGAAATGCAATGGATTTCTGCACATTGATTTTGTATCCTCAACTTTACTGAATTCATTTATCAGTTTTTCCAACCTCTTGTTTAATTTCTTAATGTAAAAAAAAAATGAAGCTGATATGTATATAATGAAAGCAAATTTATGCACTATTAATACACTATTAGTAGCTATGCAAACAGATACAATTCTTTTATTTTTATTTTTTAAAAATTTTTTAAAGATTTTATTTATTTATGTGACAGAGAGAGACACAGAAGTGGGAGTGGGAGAGGGAGAAGCAGGCTTCCCACTGAGTAAGGAGCCTGATGCAGGGCTCAATCCCAGGACCCTGGGATCATGACCTGAGCCAAAGGCAGATGCTTAACCAACTGAGCCACCCAGGTGCCCTACAATTCTTTTAGAAAGCAATTTGGGTTTCTATCTTTTGTCTTTTAAGTCATAAAATGTTCATACCTTTTGACCTAGTAACTTCACTTCTTAGGAATCTATTCTAAGAAAATAAGCTAAAATATGTGGGGAATATGATAAGTACAAGATTTTTATCATAGCATTTAGGAAAATTGAAAATATCAAACATCAAATATCCAACTATAAAAAAAGTGTAAGTACATGGGCTTAAGAACTATCATGTTGTTGTTAAAACAGAGAAGAAAAGATTATTATGAAGACTACATATCAACCTGGAAAAAATTTATCTAGGCATATACATAGTTATTATAATGGGAATGAAAGGTAGGACATAGCACTTTATGTATATTCATGGCAGAATTATGCACAATTGCCAAAAAGTAGAGGTCGCCCCAAATATTCATTGATGTATGAATGGATAAACAAAATGTGGTATATCCATACAGTGGGCTATTAAAAGTGGGGTATACCCATAGAGTGCTTCCTTTAAAAGAAAGGCAATTCTGGGGCACCTGGGTGGTACAGTTGGTTGAGCCTTGGTTTCATCTCGGATCAAGATCTCCAATCGGTGGGGAGATTGAGACCCGTGTCAGGTTCTGCCCTTCGTGATAAGTCTGCTTGAGACTTTCCAGGGCAGAGTCTGCTTGAGACTTTTTCTCCCTCTCCCTCTGCCCGCCCCCCCCCAAATAAATAATCTTTTTTTAAAAAAAGAAGGCAATTCTGACACATGCTAATCTTGAAGATGAATCTTGAGGACATTATGCTAAGTAAAATAAGCCAATCACAAAAATGTGTGATTCCACTTATAGGAGGTATCTGGAGCAGTGAAATTCATAGAAACAGAAAGTAGAATGGTGGTTTCAGGGTCTGGGGGGAGAGAAGGAAATGAAGAATTGCTTAACTAACAGACTAAACTAATAGAGTTTCAGTTTTGCAAAATGAAAAACTGGAGATTGGTTGGTTGCACAACAATGTGAATATACTTAATACTACTGAACTGTATACCTAAAAAATTTTAAGAAAATAAATTTTATGTATATTTGACTACAACTAAAAAATGTTTAAGACTTTATGTATATTGTAATTATATGCCTATGAAAACTCCATATAAATAGGATAAATACACTTAAATTATATTAGTGGTTATGCTAAATGCCAAATTATGGAAGATTATTTATTATCTAAATTATAGTGGAAAATGTAAAAATAAAGAGTCGCCAGTAAAAAGTAATAGCTCAGTCTATATGTTTTTGGACTAGTGAACTCTGAGTCCTTGATATAAACTAGTGATTTCTAGCCAGAGCAGCTTATTGAGAGCAATTTGGGACTGAAATGGAAGTTTGAGGCTCTTTGATAGAGGTTCTGTTATCACTCCAGTTAAAGTGGTTGGCATACAGCATCATCAGATGGATAGATTTTTCTCCAGACCAAATAACATGCATAACCTAATTATACTTTCCTTTGCCTGTGACTGACAGGGCCTGCCAGAGCAGATGGTCCTGTAGCTCAGACCTAGAGGGTGCTTTTGTTTCTCATTGTTTCCTGTTTTTCTTGCTGTTGAAATATTGAACAATCAGTTCAGACTTCCTCTTATATCAGGTGTATATGTCAGTGTTCCAACCTCAGAGTAGAGGGATTTGGTTCCTGTCACAGGCTTCTGAAAAGAAGGCCAGGAAGATGTTACTTTATGGCTATGATTTATATGGCATTGTAGACCCCGTAGGGGTGAATTTATGTCCAAAAAGCACAGAATTGCTATGCCTGGTAAAGTGAGGAAAGAGCTCATTTCAGATCAAGGAAAATGAGGTGGTTTAAAACCAAACTCAAAATAAGCTGGAATTTCATAGAATAACTGTATTGTAGAGACCCTGGAGACAAACTGGATAATAAATGAATAAGTAGACTGGAGATTAGGGAAATTCAGCACTCTGCCATTTCCAACCAACATCTCCTGATCCCCAGTGCTCTTGAGGATATAGCCCTGCCTATGGAGATAGCAGACTCAGGAATGTTTAAAACCAAAGAAGATAAAAAATTTGGCCCTGTGATACCAGATACCAGAGAGAGGTCCCTTCAAATTCAGTCTGGATTTCCTTTAGCCAGGCTTACCAGGGGGAGCCTGCAACTCTCCCACGACAGTAGAATTAGGGGGCTTTTCTAGCTGTTGCTTCTTACCAGCCATCTCAGTCATTTCCTTTGTTTCCTCAGTATAGACCTAAGATTCTTATCCACATGCCTATCTTGTACTTTCTACCTGCTTTTAACCTAACTTGATAAAGTCCCTCCCTTCTTTCTAGTTTCTTATTGCCTCTCAGTATGTCATTTCAAAAATCCTCCCTTGCTATCAAGTTTCTGTTTCCTGTCTTTCCCTGATTATCAGGGTGCCTAGTGTGACTCAAGCCAGCCATGCTTAGGAAATGCAGCCCCATCTACATTTACCAGTCAGTGCTTCCATCTCCTTTCTTTCATGCCCACCTTGGAGCTATGCAGGAGTTGGTTAAGAACAAAACTGGCCAAAAGCCAGAAGCAGAGATATGATACTTTATTACACTTGCGGCATGTTTCTTTGAATTGCAGTTATCTGCTTCTAGACTGTACACTACTTAAGGGCAGGGTTTTATCTTCCTCAGCTTTGTATTCCACATAGCACCTGGCATCTTGCCCAGCAGAAGTACTTGATAACTAGTTGTTGTTTTTGTTTTTGTTGTTGGTAATGATGATGACAATGATGATGAACTTTCTTGCCTCTTTGAGCATCACATAAGACTGGTGAAGTATTAGTTGCCTTGAAGGAGACTTGTAATTTCCAGACCCTCACTGCTTAAGAATGGGAATAAGGAAATTCCACCTTCCATATGGAATTCAGCTCCCACTCCCACCCACTTTGACTCTGTGAGCAGAATTCCACAAGCAGAGTTGAGAGTTTTGAAATTCAGCACTGGCCCATGGGATCTTAGCCTCAGCCATGGCTCCTTACTAACCTTAATTCACAGACCAGGGATGGAAAATCTACCATCTCATGCACCACTGCACTGGATCAGAGAATGTATAGAAACATCCATGACTTCAGTAGGCTATGAGAGGCCACTGGTATTGTTTCTTAAAAACAAGGGCCATGTTTTCTATGAATATATTTCTATAAACATGAGGAAACAGAAAAGAAGCATCTGAATTAGCAGGGTTTGGGTCTTGGTTCCTCTATTCACTAGCTATGAAAATTTGGATAAACTACCTGATTTCTTTGTGCCTCAGTTTGCTAACTTCTAGAGTTCATGTGGAGTAGATTAATCTACTACAATGAGTAGATTAACAATGAGTACCTGTAAGAGTGTCTGGCACATAGTATACATATAATATTAGATTCTATGAACTTATTTATCAGAAAAACAGTAAAACATTGACTCTGCTCCAACTGAACTTTATTTTGGAGTGGAATTTACAAACACTAAGTTCCCTAAAATAAATTCCTCTTCTAAATGAAGCATCCACCATGAACTGCTTCAGAATTTTTACTTCTTGTTTACCATGAGAATTTACATGCCTTACTCGCGACTCCCATCGGACACCCAATTAATGTTCCTCTCATCCAAATTCTCTCCAGATTCTGTTTAACTGAAAAGATCTGCTTTTCCATGGATACCAACCTAACCTAAGTAAATCTTAGCTGACTTTTCCCTTACTAGTTAGACAATCAACATGTCATTTCATGCTGTTTTGCATGTTCTTTTTGTCAAATCAAGTGTGTTAATTTTGTCACCACAATTTAACCTTTAGCTTCTTAGAAATAACATTTTACAGATATGTCACCTTTACTTTAAAGATGTGACACAGGCCCAAAGAAACTGTGTGCCTGAAAGCACAAAGCTCAGTCCAATGTAGTCCAATCTGCTTACCACTGAGGAGCAGAAACATGTACTTTAGTTCTTCTGAGGCTTTCTAGTGCCTAGCACCATGTTGAATTCATTATCAGTACTCATTCAATATGTACTTGTTGATAGAAAATGTCATTCAAGCTTTAACTGTACTCATTAAAGAATGAGTACATTGTAAGTAAGCCAAGACATAAGGCCTTCCCTACTGATGGTCAGATTCAGACATTGAGATTGTACAGGCATTGCCATGACAACTAGTGGAAAAAATAGAGATGATCCAGATCAGAATAAATCTTAGGTTTTTTTCCTGAGAATCCCAGATGTTCTAAGTCTAGCTTGTCCCCAGGTCATCTTTGCAACCAAACTAGGAGCTTCAGGCAGACACCAGGTCAATGCCTGTGTCTTAGATTCTCATTTCAGAGAATCAGAATCCCCCACCTCTCTGAGAATTAATTTAGTCTTCCAAAGGACCCCTAAATAGGGATAGAATAGACCATCTATAATTACCCTGCATCAGAGGGAATCTCCCAGACTTAAAGAAATGTATACATAGGTGACAGAGCAAGAACTGGGCAGCTGTGGACCAAAAAAAAAAAGCATGGTCTAAGGTCTAGGAAGGTTAGATTGTCTTCTTAGCACTGCTACTATCTTGCTTCTGGAATTTGGGAAAATCACTTTACTTCCCTGAGCTTCAGTTTCCTCACCTGTAAATTGTCAAGTTAAGTCTAGTTGATTCTTAAGGTCTTTTCCAAGTCAAATAATCATAAACTAGTCTTAGAGTTAAAACAATGAGTTCTCATCAAATGCGGACTCTGTGTCATCTGTCACTACTTTCTTTGACCCAGATTCTTTCTGGGTATCTGTAATACAGAACTTTTCATTTACCTGATTATATACCTATTTTACCACTCGTCAAACCCTCTACCTATTAAAATGAAAACTGTACCATTTTAAACAGAAGCATCTTAACATTCTCAATTTTATTGCTGGTTAAAAAGTGTAATGGAGGCTCAAGCAAAAAAATATTAACAGATAGAATACAAAACCTCCCATAACTCAGAAACCACCACTGATAACATATATTCCTTTCCAAATTTTCTCTGAGGGTATGTGTACACATATAGATGATAGAGATTATACTGTGTATGTTATTTCATATAGAATTTCAACTTAATACTGTATTGTGAAAGATATTTCTTTCTGTCTGTCTTAATGTTTGAATACTATTCCATCAAATAGACACATTGGTATTTATCCAACTGATTTCCTTTTGTTTGGAGTATTTAGGATGAGAAAAGTCTATTTAGATCTGGGGGGAAAAAAGAAAGGCTTTGACAAAGGACGCCTGGAGTTTCAGACTTTTTCCCAATTCATTCTACTAGGCATGATACAGTTAGCATTTGGTAAAGGAACTTCCAACCATTGTCTTTTTCTTGGATTTACATGTTTAAACATTTGTACCATTTGCTCAGTAGCCACTGCTTTGATTATAGGGGGCCCTCTATTGTTCCCTCTCTTTCCACAAAACATGAGTGATCCTAGTGACAATGAAAATAATATAGAATAAAACCAAAGATCTGTTTTCAGGAGGTCAATACAGTTTTCAGCCTATAAAGCACACTTTCCATCTGATGGTCAGAAATACAAGATAACCAACATAGCAACAACAAAGAGAAAGTACACACACACACACATACACACACCCATACCCATATGCAGGAATTAATTAGCTTCCTTTCCCATCTGATGCCAAAAATTTTATATCGATGATTTCATACTTGTTTTTGCCTTGTTACATGGAAATGTACAGCTCTGTTTATTTAATCTGCTGTGGTTTGTCTTCACAATGCTTTCCTCGATCAAAATTTTCCAGCAAGTGAAGAGAGATACACTGTGTATGGGGAAAATTAGATCACTGGCATGAGCTTTTCTTTCACTTCCCTTCTCTGATTTTCTTCCCCAATAATCATTTGTAATAAAAGAATAAGCTTTTTCATTTCTTTCTGAGATGTTGATTTCTAGAAGCCTTCTTTTAAATCCTTGAGGACTATCACATAAAATCTTCCTGACATATGGATGCTCAGAGACAGAAGGAATTGAGAATTAGCCCAAAGTCATACTGTGCATTAGGACATAGTCCACACTGAGATGGGAGCTGCTGACTCTGAGTCTCATGTTCTGATCACATTCCCTACTGTGCCAGCTGGTCTTGCGTTCCTTGGGGGTAAAGTAAGGACAGGATTTCAACAAATAATAAAAGGACAATAACCAGCATACAGGATGAGTACTCCTTGGGGCAAAAAAACCCAAAAAACAAAAAAACAAAAAACCCTCCATATGGAAGTATAAGTTTGGTGAAGAGCTGCTCATGTTTAGGAAAGGAGCAACACATTTTGATTCATCTAATAGTATGTATTAAATATTATGTGTAAGTTGCCTTGCTAGGTACTATAGATATAAAACACAAGAAAATTACAACATATAGTGTCTGCTTACTACGAACTAGTTAGGGAGACATGCCATTAAAAAAGCTACAGAAAGAACCTGACATATAGCAATTAATATGTAAATGTTTGATCAATCGAAGTATATAATAATAACACTAGCTGAAACATATTTAGCTTTTGCTATTTGCCAAATTAATCTCTTTTAAGGCTTATAAGTTTATGAAGAAGGTAGTATTATGTTTCTCAGTTTGCAAATGAGACCTAGAAAAAATAAATAAACAAATAAAAATTTGTTCAAGGTCAAAGAACTAATAAAATCAGGACTTAAATTAAATCTGTCTGGCTCCAGAGCCACCTTGACCTCAATACTGTATTCCATCCCTTTCCTCAGGTTACACTGTCTGTGAGTGTATGTGAGTTTGGATAGTTAATGTCTACTTAAAAAGAAAAAAAAAAATGAAACCCCTAAAAACACTGCAATATCAATTATTTATATCACTGCACAATGTCTCCTCATTTTTATCAGTACAAAAGTGTTTTATGCTATTGCAATTGGTCTATATCTGTGTTTAGCTCTTTTTACTATTATTTTGTACAAGTAGTTCCATATACTTAAAATCTACTAGTTATATATTATATGTATACCAGTATCCATTAAATATAGAATCCTTTTACTAAAAATCTACTAGAAGTAATAAATGGATTCATTAAAGTTAAAGGACACAGAATTAAGATACAGAAATCTGTTGCATTTCTATACACTAATAATGAAGTAGCAGAAAAATAAATTAAGAAAACAATTCCACTTACAATTGCACCCAGGAATAAACTTAATCACAGAGGTCAAAGACCTATACTGTAAAAACGATAAGACACTAATGGAAGAAATTGAAAATAACACAAACAAATGAAAGGATAGCCCATGCTCATGGATTAAAAGAGGTAATATTGTTAAAATGTCCATACCACTGAAAGCAATGTACAGATTCAATGCAATTCCTACTAAAATACCAATAGTACTTTTCACAGAACTAGAACAAATAATACTAAAATTTGTAGGGAACCACAAAGACCCAAATAGCCAAAGCAATTGTGAGAAAGAAGAACAAAGATGGCAGCATCACAATCCCAGATTTTGAGATATCTTACTAAGCTATAATAATCAAAATAATATGGTGTTGGCACAAAAATAGGCACAACAAGGGAAGAAAGAATATACATCGGGAAAAAGACAGTCTTTTTAATAAATAGTGCTGGGAAAACTGGACAGTTACATGCAAAAGAATGAAACTGGATAATTTTCTTTCACCAATCAAAAAAAATAAACTCAAAATAGATTAAAGACATAAATGTGAGGGGTGGAGCAAGATGGCGGAGGTGTAGGAGACCTGGATTTTGTCTGGTCCAAGGAATTCAGCTAGATAGGGATCAAACCATTCTGAACACCTATGAACTCAACAGGAGATCAAAGAAAAGAATAGCAACAACTCTCTGAACAGAAAAGCAACCACTTTCTGGAAGGTAGGACATGCGGAGAAGTGAATCTGAGGCAACATTTGGGAGGATAGGCGGCAGGGGAGGGGGCCTCTGCCCGCCACTTCTGGCAAGTGATAGAGCAGTGGAGCACAAAATTGGAACTTTTAGGAGTTGGGTCCACTGAGGGACGTTCCTCCAGTGGCTAAGCGGGAGGTGGAACCCTCGTGGGACAGTGTGGTCTCAGGACCGTTGGGGTCACAGAAAGACCAGGGGTGCCTGAGTGTGGCAGAGCTCCCAGGTATCGGAGCAGGGAAGCCGGCTGCAGAGGCGGAGCCCAGGTGCGGGCTCTCAGCTCGGGGTTGCCATAAACTGTGATTCGTGGTACAGTTGGGCCACTGCTCCTCCAGCAGGGACCCAACAAGCGGCAGATCCAGGGAGACTCCCCTTCCTCCCCTGGAGGAGCAGCGTGGGAGTGCACCACAGGGATCTGCTGGATTTGGAGACTCCACACGGGATCGGGTGCCAGGGATAGAAACGCTCGGTCACAGGCTGGGTGAGCACGGAGTGTGGCCCGAGACCGGGGAGACGGGAGTGATTGACTGCTTTTCTCTGGGGGCACACTGAGGAGTGGGAACCCAACTTCTTGGCTCCTCTGGGGTGGAGATTGGGAGGCCATCATTTTCACCCTTGTCCTCCAAAGCCAAACCGAAAGCTTGCAGGGAACAGAAGCTCCAGAGAGCAAACCCGAGCAGATTACTTAGCCCAGACGAGCGAGGGCGGGGCAATTCTGCCTCCAGCAAAGACATTTAGGAACCACGGCAACAGGCCCCTCCCCCAGAAGATCAGCAAGAACCACCAGCCAAGACCAAGTTTACCAATCAATGAGAATGGCAGAACTCCAGAGCTAGGGGAATACTGCACATAGAATCCATGGCTTGTTTATCATGATTCTTTAGTCTTTCAAAGTTAATTTTTTTTAACTTTTTTTTTTGAGTTTTTCTTTTTCCCTTTTTCAACCAACATCTTATCAATCCCTTTTTTAAAAAAAAACATTTTTATTTTTCATTTTTAGAGTCATATTCTATCCCTTCATAGTAGTTACCCTTATTTTTGGCATATATATATAAGATGTTCTCTCTTTAAAATTTTGAGATACAGTTTCCTCTAACAGATCAAAATATACCCTAAATCTCTAGCGTATGGCTTTGTTCTACTCTCCTGCCTGATCACATTCTCTCCCCTTTTTTTCTTTTTTTTAAAAATCCTCTACTGTCTTTTTTCAATCAACTTCTTATATTAACAATTCCTTTTATAAAATTTTTTATAATTCTCATCTTTACAGTCATATTCCATCCCTTCATTGTATTAATCCTTATTTTTATACATATATAAGTTTCTCTTTCTTTAAAATTTTGGGAGGCACTTTCTTCTAACAGACCAAAATACACCCAAAATCTAGTGTGTGGCACTGATCTATGCACCAGCCTGATCATATTTGATCATATTCTGTTTTTGTTTGTTTTTATCTTTTTCATTTTCTTTTTTTTTTTCTTTTTTCTTTTTTTCCTTTCCTTTTCCCTGGTTTCAGGTCTTTTCTGATTTATTTAGAGTATATTTTCTGGGGATGTTTTTACCCTGTTAGCATTTTGTTCTCTCATTCATCTATTCTCCTATGGACAAAATGACAAGACGGAAAAAATCACCAAAACAAAAAGAACAAGAGGCAGTACCAACTGCCAGGGACCTACTCAATACGGACATTAGTATGATGTCAGACCTTGAGTTCAGAATCATGATTTTAAAGATACTAGCTGGGCTTGAAAAAAGCATGGACGTTACTAGAGAAACCCTTTCTGGAGAAATAAAAGAACTAAAATCTAACCAAGTTGAAATCAAAAAGGCTATTAATGAGGTGCAATAAAAAATGGGGTTGTTAACTGCTAGGATAAATGAGGCAGAAGAGAGAATTAGCAAAATAGAAGACCAAATGAGGGAAAATAAAGAAGCTGAGAAAAAAAGAGATATAAACAACTACTGGATCACAAGGGGAGAATTCGAGAGATAAGTGATACCATAAGATGAAACAACATTAGAATAACTGGGATCCCAGAAGAAGAAGAAAGAGAGCGAGGGGCAGAAGGTCTATTGGAGCAAATTATAGCAGAGAACTTCCTTAATTTGGGGAAGGAAACAGGCATCAAAATCCAGTAGACACAGAGAACCCCTCTCAAAATCAATAAAAATAGGTCAACACCCTGACATCTAAGAGTAAAACTTACAAGTCTCAGAGAAAAAGAGAAAATCGTGAAAGCAGCTCAGAAGGAGAGATATGTAACATACAATGGTAAAATATTAGATTGGCAACAGACCTATCCACAGAGACCTGGCAGGCCAGAAAGGACTGGCATGATATATTCAGAGCACTAAATGAGAAAAATATGCAGCCAAGAATACTATATCCAGATAGGCTGTCATTGAAAATAGAAGGAGAGATAAAAAGCTTCCAGGACAAACAAAAACAAAGGAATTTGCAAACACGAAACCAGCCCTACAAGAAATATTGAAAGAGATCCTTTAAGCAAAGAGAGAGCCTAAAAGCAACATAGACGAGAAAGGAACACAGAAAATATACAGTAACAGTCACCTTATAGGCAATACAATGGCACTAAGTTCATGTCTTTCAATAGTTATCCTGAATGTAAATGGGCTAAATGCCCCAATCAAAAGACACAGGCTATCAGACTGGATTAAAAAATAAGACCCATCGATATGCTGTCTGTAAGAGACTCATTTTAGACCGAAAGACACCCCCAGATTGAAAGTGAAAGGGTGGAAAACCATTTACCATGCTAATGGACACCAAAAGAAAGCTGGGGTGGCAATCCTTATATCAGACAAATTAGATTTTAAACCAAAGACTGTAGTAAGAGATGAGGAAGGACACTATATCATACTTAAAGGCTCTATGCAACAAGAAGATCTAACAATTGTAAATATCTATGCCCCTAACATGGGAGAGCCAATTATATAAGCCAATTAATAACAAAAGCAAAGAAACACATTGAAAACAATACAATAATTGTGGGGGACTTTAACACCCCCCTCACTGAAATGGACAGATCATCTAAGCAAAAGATCAACAAGGAAATAAAGACTTTAAATGACACACTGGACCAAATGGACTTCACAGATGTATTCAGAACATTCCATCCCACAAAGCAACAGAATACACATTCTTCTCTAGTGCCCATGGAACATTCTCCAGAACAGATCACATCCTAGGTGACAAATCAGGTCTCAGCCGGTACCAAAAGATTGAGATCATTCCCTGCATATTTTCAGACCACAATGCTTTGAAACTAGAACTCAATCACAAGAGGAAAGTTGGAAAGAACTCAAATACATGGAGGCTAAAGAGTATCCTACTAAAGAATAAATGGGTGAACCAGGAAATTAAAGAAGAATTTAAAAAATTCATGGAAACAAATGAAAATGAAAACACAACTATTCAAAATCTTTGGGATGCAGCAAAGGCAGTCCTAAGAGGAAAGTATATAGCAATACAAGCCTTTCTCAAGAAATAAGAAAGGTCTCAAATACACAACCTAAGCCTACACCTAAAGGAGCTGGAGAAAGAACAGCAAGTAAAGCCTAAACCCAGCAGGAGAAGAGAAATAATAAAGATCAGAGCAGAAATCAATGAAATAGAATCTAAAAGAACAGTAGAACAGATCAATGAAACTAGGAGCTGGTTCTTCGAAAGAATTAACAAGATTGATAAACCCCTGGCCAGGGGTTTAAAAAGAAAAGAAAAATGACCCAAATCAACAAAATCATGAATGAAAGAGGAGAGATCACAACCAACACCAAAGAAATACAAACAATTATAAGAACATATTATGAGCAACTCTATGCCAGCAAATCAGATAATCTGGAAGAAATGGATGCATTCCTAGAGATGTATCAACTACCAAAACTGAACCAGGATGAAATAGAAAACCTGAACAGACCTATAACCACTAAGGAAATTGAAGCAGTCATCAAAAATCTCCCAAAAAACAAAAGCCCAGGGCCAGATGGCTTCCCAGGGGAAATCTACCATACATTTAAAGAAGAATTAATACCTATTCTTCTGAAACTGTTCCAAAAAAATAGAAATGGAAGGAAAACTTCCAAACTCGTTTTATGAGGCCACCATTACCTTGATCCCCAAACCAGAAAAAGACCCCATCCAAAAAGAGAATTACAGACCAATAACCTTGATGAACATGGACGCAAAAATTCTCACCAAAATACTAGCCAATAAGATCCAACAGTACATTAAAAGGATTATTCACCACGACCAAGTGGGATTTATCCCTGGGCTGCAAGGTTGGTTCAACATCCACAAATCATTCAACGTGATACAATACATTAACAAAAGAAAGAACAAGAACCATATGATCCTCTCAATAGATGCAGAAAATGCATTTGACAAAGTACAGCATCCTTTCTTGATCAAAACTCTTCAGAGTATAGGCATAGAGGGTACATACCTCAGTATCATAAAAGCCATCTTTGAAAAACCTACAGCAAATATCATTCTCAATGGGGAAAAACTGAGAGCTTTCCCCCTAAGGTCAGAAACACGGCAGGGATGTCCACTATAACCACTGCTATTCAACATAGTACTAGAAGTCCTAGCCACAGCAATCAGACAACAAAAAGAAATAAAAGGCATCCAAATCAGCAAATAAGAAGTCAAACTCTCACTCTTTGCAGATGATATGATACTTTATGTGGAAAACCCAAAAGACTCCACTGCAAAACTGCTAGAACTCATACAGGAATTCAGTAAAGTGGCAGTATATAAAATCAATGCACAGAAATGAGTTGCGTTTCTATACACCAACAACAAGACAGAAGAAAGATAAATTAAGGAGTCGATCCCATTTACAACTGCACCCAAAATCATAAGATACCTAGGAATAAATCTAACTAAGGAGGCAAAGAATCTGTACTCAGAAAACTATAAAATACTACCTAGAGCAATCTACACATTCAATTCAATCCCCATCAAAATACCATCCACTTTTTTCAAAGAAATGGAACAAATAATCCTAAAATTTGTATGCTACCAGAAAAGACCTCAAATAGCCAGAGGAATGTTGAAAAAGAAAAGCAAAGCTGGCGGCATCACAATTCCAGACTTCAAGCTCTATTACAAAGCTGTCATCATCAAGACAGTATGGTACTGAGACAAAAACAGACACATAGATCAATGGAACAGAATAGAGAGCCTAGAAATGGACCCTCAATTTTATGGTCAACTCATCTTCGACAAAGCAGGAAAGAATGTCCAATGGAAAAAAGACAGTCTATTCAACAAATGGTGTTGGGAAAATTGGACAGCTACATGCAGAAGAATGAAACTGGACCATTTCCTTACACCACACACAAAAATAGACTCAAAATGGTTGAAAGACCTAAATGTGAGACAGTAGTTCATCAACATCCTAAAGGAGAACACAGGCAGCAACCTCTTTGACCTCAGCCACAGCAACTTCTTCCTAGAAACATCGCCAAAGGCAAGGGAAGCAAGGGCAAAAATGAACTATTGGGACTTCATCAAGATAAAAAGCTTTTGCACAACAAAAGAAACAATCAACAAAACCAAAAGGCAACCGACAGAATGGGAGAATATATTTGCAAGTGACATATCAGATAAAGGGCTAGTATCCAAAATCTATAAAGAACTTATCAAACTCAACACCCAAAGAACAAATTATCCAATCAAGAAATGGGCAGAAGACATGAACAGACATTTTTCCAAAGAAGACATCCAAATGGCCAACAGACACGTGAAAAAGTGCTCAACATCGCTCGGCACCAGGGAAATCCAAATCAAAACCTCAATGAGATATCACCTCACACCTGTCAGAATGGCTAAAATTAACAAGTCAGGAAACGACAGATGTTGGCGGGGATGCAGAGAAAGGGGAACCCTCCTACACTGTTGGTGGGAATGCAAGCTGGTGCAGCCACTCTGGAAAACAGTATGGATGTTCTTCAAAAAGTTGAAAATAGAGCTACCCTATGATCCAGCAATTGCACTACTGTGTATTTACCCCAAAGATACAAATGTAGAGATCCAAAGGGATTCGTGCACCCCGATGTTTATAGCAGCAATGTCCACAATAGCCAAACTGTGGAAAGAGCCAAGATGTCCATCGACAGATGAATGGATAAAGAAGAAGTGGTATATATATACAATGGAATATTATGCAGCCATCAAAAAGAATGAAATCTTGCCATTTGCAATGACGTGGATGGAACTGGAGAGTATTATGCTGAGTGAAATAAGTCAATCAGAGAAAGACATGTATCAGATGACCTCACTGATATGAGGAATTCTTAATCTCAGAAACAAACTGAGGGTTGCTGGAGTGGTGGAGGGTGGAAGGGATGGGGTGGCTGGGTGATAGACATTGGGGAGGGTATGTGTTATGGTGAGCACTGTGAAGTGTGCAAGACCATTGAATCACAGATCTGTACCTCTGAGGCAAATAATACATTATATGTTAAAAAAAAAAAAGAAGAAGAAGATAGCAGGGGGGCAATCGGAGGGGGAGATGAACCATGAGAGACTATGGAGTCTGAAAAACAAACTGAGGGTTCTAGAGGGGAGGGGGGAGGGAGGATGGGTTAGCCTGGTGATGGGTATTAAAGAGGACACGTTCTGCATGGAGCACTGTGTGTTATGCACAAAGAATGAATCATGGAACACTACATCAAAAACTAATGATGTAATGTGTGGTGATTGACATAACATTAAAAAAAAAAAGACATAAATGTGAGACCTGAAACCATTAAACTCCTAGCAGAAAACATAGGAGGTCATCTCTCTGACATCACCCTTAGCAACATATTCATGGATTTTTCTCAAGGAAAGGGAAATAAAAGCATAAATAAACTATTGGGATTACACCAAAATAAAAAAGCTTTTGCATAGCAAAGGAAGCCATTAACAAAATAAAAAGATGACCAACTAAATTGGGAGAAGTATTTGCAAATGATATAACCAATAAAGTGTTACTATCCAAAATATATAAAGAACTTACGACTCAATACCAAAAAAACCAAATAATCCAATTAAAAATGGCAGAGGACCTGAATAGATATTTTTCCAAAGAATACATGCAGATGGCCAAAAGACACATGAGAAGATACTTAACATCACTAATCGTCAGGGAAATGCAAATCAAAACCATAATGAGGTATCAGCTCACAGCAGGCTAAGTGTCCATCAGTAATTGAATGGATAAAGAAGACATGATGTGTGTGTGTGTGTGTGTGTGTGTGAGATGGAATATTACTCAACCATAAAAAAGAATGAGATCCCGCCATTTGCAAAAACATGGATGGACCTAAAGGGTATTATGCTAAGTGAACTAAGTTAGACTGAGAAACAAATACCATAAGATTTTACTTAAATGTGGAATCTAAAACAAAACAAGACAAAACAAACAAACAAACAAAACAGAAACAGACCCATAAATGCGGAGAACAAACTGGTGGTTGCCAGAGGGGAGGGGGGTACAGGGATGATCAAAATGGGTGAAAAGGAGTTAGAGATACAGGCTTCCAGTTATGGAAAGAATAAGTCATGGGGATGAAGGTATAGCATAGGGAACATAGTCAACGGTATTGTAATAGCAGTGTATGGTGACAGATGGTAGCTACACCTGTGGCTAAAATAGCATAATGTATAAAGTTGTTGAATCTCTATGTTGTACACCTGAAACTAATGTAACATTTTGTGACAACTATACTTCAATTTTAAAAATTACTTAAAAAATAAAATTATTAGTAGTCCTATATAGATATAGATACAAATTCTTTGTCTAGTTCACTATTGTTAGACATTTTAGGTTATTACTTCATTTTTGCTACAGTGAATAATAGTATTGCTATAATAAGCTATAAACATGGTTGTATTTACTTTGGTTAATAATCCCATTCTTGAGGTTACAAAAACAAATTATTGGATCAAGCACTATGAACAGTTTTGTGATCCTTAACCCATACCAGGTTGCTCTGTAGAAGGACTGGCCAATTTACAAAGGAAGGAGAAATGTGTTGGCACACCTCTTAGTCCCTAATACTGCCAACACTTAAAAAAAATCATTTGGTTAGTTTTGATAAAACTGTTAAAAACAGATGCAGTGGAACCTCATGGTTGTTTCAGTTTGAATTTTTTCACTATTAGAGAAACTAAAATTTTTCCATATTTTCCTATCTGTATTTTTCTATGTGTAAAATATTTGTTTTGGCCTTTGTCTTTTTTTTATATTAAGAAAATATTTTTTTAAACATGAGGAAATGTGTTTAAATATGTTCAATTTCAATTGACTATTATTTTTTAGTTATCTGTTGACATCATCATAAAATAAAAATAATTATAATCATCCAGGAAGTTGGAGATGGTGCCAAGTAATACCAACTATCTGACACTATCATATAGAAATTTGATTTAACACCTGTGAATCTATAAATGGATATGCCACTTATCCAATTACTCAGCGATCCTTCGTTATTTTGTTTTTTTAAGAGTTCCATGTTCCTTTGAGAATCTGATAAAAATCTATGGGTCATCTCCATGAAAAATGCTCATATGAATAATGTTCATTTTTTATAAGGATTCACAGATTGCCATGTGTTCCCAGATAATGACATCTGTTTTACAGCAATCTTAGACTTACCTCTATCCTTTTTCCTTTCATAATGTTTCTCCTAACTGTACTCTTCTCTACAACCCATTGCCAATACCCTTGCTCTATATCTAAGATTACAGAAAGGAACAGCAGAGGAGAAAAATATAAATGGACACTTATCAGTGCTGTCATTAGAGCACTGAGTTCTGTGATAGAGATAAGGCCAGAGTGCTGTGGAGGTGCTTGAGGAGAGCCATCAGTCTAGTTTGAGTCATCCCTGCTCACCAGTTACAATGCATCCTAACTGATCTCTCAGTTTCTCTCTTGTCTTCTGTCTCAGTTCTTTGCCCAGGAGAACAAGATGTCTTCGTAAAGCCTAATCAGATAACATTATTCCTTCAAAAACTCTCTACTCTCACTAATAAAATTCAAACCCCCTATCCATATCTTCCAAGGCTCTATCTGACCTGCCCCAGCTCTCTCTCCTACTGCTTTTTGCTTAGCTTAATTCATTCTAGCTCCACTTTAATTCTGCCTCAGGACTTTCCACTTACTATTGTCTCTACCCGGATCACACATCATCTGGAGCTCCCATGACATTCTTTCTCTTTTCATTCAGGTCTACATAAGACCCTGGCTACACCACTTAAAATCTTCTGTCCTTCACCCTTTCATCACACAAACTCTTAAAGGCACTTTATTACTGTATTGTTTGTTTTCTGACCTTCCCACTCTTATAAGAGCCATGAGGACAGAGACTTTGTTTATTTACTGGTATATCTCTAGAACTTAGAACAGTACCCAGTACACATGATAAGTTGCTCAAATATTTGTTAAATAAATGTTGAGGTTATATTTTTCACAGAGCTGGAAAAAACAATCCTAAAATTTGTATGGAACCAGAAAAGACCCTGAATAGCCAAAGGAATGTTGAAAAAGAAAACCAAAGCCTAGGGCATTGCAATTCCAGACTCCAAGCTATATTACAAAGCCATAATTATCAAGACAATATGGCACTGACACAAAAACAGACACATAGATCAACAGAACAGAATAGAGAAACCAAAAATGGACTCTCAGCTCTATGGTTAACTAATCTTCAACACAGCAGGAAAGAATATCCAATGGAAAAAGACAGTCTCTTCAACAAATGATGTTGGGAAAACTGGACAGCAACATGCAAAAAAATGAAACAGCCACTTTCTTACACCATACACTAAAATAAATTCAAAGTGGATGAAAGACCTAAATGTGAGACAGAACCCGTCAAAATCCTAGAGGAGAACACAGGCAGCAATCTCTTTGACCTAGGCCACAGCAATTTCTTGCTAGATACATCTCCAAAAGCAAGAGAAACAAAAACAAAAATGAACTATTGAAACTCCATCAGTATAAAAAGCTTTTGCACAGCAAAGGAAACAGTCAACAAAATTAAAAGACAACCTATGGGATGGGAGAAGATATTTGCAAATGACTTACCAGATAAAGGACTAGTATCCAAAATCCATAAAGAACTTATCAAACTCAACAACCAAACAACAACAAAATCCAGTCAAGAAATGGACAGAAGACAAGAACATACATTTCTCCAAAGAAGACATACAAAGGGTCAACAGACACATGAAAAAATGCTCAATATCACTCAGCATCAGTTAGATCCAAATTAAAACCATAATGAGATACCACCTCACACCAATCAGAATGGCTAAAATTAACAACTCAGGAAACAACAGATGTTGGCAAGGATGTAGGGAAAGGGGAACTCTCTTACACTGTTGGTGGGAATGTAAACTGTGCAGCCACTCTGGAAAACAGTATGGAGGTTTGTCAATATGTTAAATATAGAGCTACCCTATGACCCAGCAATTGCACTACTAGGTATTTACCCCAAAGATACAGATGTAGTGAAAAGAAGGGGCACCTGCACTCCAATGTTTCTAGCAGCAATGTCCACAATAGCCAAAATATGGAAAGAGCCCAGATGTCCATCAACAGATGAATGGATAAAGAGGAAGTGGTATATATACACACAATGGAATATTACTCAGTCATCAAAAAGAATGAAATCTTGCCATTTCCAATGACATGTTGGAACTAGAGGGTATTATGCTAAGTGAAATAAGTCAGCTAGAGAAAGACAAACACCATATGATTTCATTGTGAAATTTAAAAAACAAAACAGATGAACACAGGGGAAGGGAAGGAAAAATAAAATAAGAGGAAAACAGAGAGGAAGGCAAAGCATAAGAGACTCTTAGCTATAGGGAGCAAACTGAGGGTTGCTGGAGTGGAGGTGATGGGGTAACTGGGTGATAGGCATTAAGGAGGGCACTTGACGTAATGAGCACTGGGTGTTGTAAGCAACTGATGAATCACTGGAACTAATAATACAATACATGTTAATGAAATTGAATTTAAATTAAAAATTAAAAAAATAAATTTTGAGGTTAATACTTTGCTTATGCACTGTAGACCACAACTGATTCCTGCTCGCAGAATAGAAATTACACAAAACTTCTTAAAAATAAGAATTTTGAACTACTCCTAAGATAAAAAGATAAAAGTTGTAATTATATTAATTCACTTTTTTTGTTATTCAAAATGTAGAGCCAATCTAAATGTCCATAAAAAGGAGATGATACATCAACTACATTTGGAATATTGTATAAAGTTTCAAAACAATGAAGTAAATTTTTATGTATTGATATGGAATGATGCCCAGGATTTATTTTCATTTATTATTAAATAAAAAGAGCAAGTTATAGAACACAGAATGGTATGTACAACATCATCCTATTTATATTAAATACCTACACACACTTCAAATCTATACAGATACCTATCAAATTGACAAGAGTGGTTCCCTTTGGATGGAACTGGATGGAAATCAAGAGAAACTTTTGACTTATTTGTATTGTGCACATTTTTTTAAAAAACAAGAATAAATTACTGTATTACTTGTTTGATTGAAAATAAATTCTAGACAAGAAAAACAGGTGTAAAAATAGCTAATAGTTTGATATTCATATTTGAAACATACTTATTATGAAAAGTTAACATGAGAATACCAGATTGTAATTTTTATTAAAAAAAAAAAGAAGCTGTTGTATATATGGAAAAAAAACTCAGTGCAAAAACCTATTAAAGGATTGAAACTATACAGACAGATTATTAAATTAAAAGTAGAATTCTCTTGGGGTGCCTTGGTGGCTCAGTTGGCTAAACACCTACATTTGGCTCAGGTCATGATCTCGGGGTCTGGGATCAAGCCCCATGTCAGGTTCCCTATTCAACAGGAAGTCTACTTCTCCCTCTCCCTCTGCTCTTCCCCCCCCACTTGTGCTCTCTCTCTCAAATAAATAAAATCTTTTTTAAAGAAGTAGAATTCTCTCACATATGTACATATATGCATATATCTACATACATACTTCTTTATACATGTAACTACATTTATACTTATATACATTTTTACATATATATTTATAATACTACATATTTATATATTACTTAAAATGTATACAAATTAATCTACTTTGCAATTGCTTTTTAAAAAACTTAATTTATTTTGAAGGATTTTTTATTTTTAATTTCAACACTTAAGGCTATGCTGAATTCTTCAAAGGTTAAGGAGTACCTTTGACTGGATAGGCCATAACTTATGAATGGTCATCTAGTTTATTTCTAGATTTTTGGTATTTCAAAATGTTTCAATGAATATGACTGTATATATCCATGTATATGTATATAGATCAATATAGATCACATATCATATAATAATATATGTGATGTATATGTATATGTATTTAATTAATATGTAATTGAAAATATTTATCATATATACTGGTATAGATAAATAGATGATAGATGAATCTGAATTGCTTTTCTAGATAATATACCAGTTATACCTTTAGCAATGAAATATGAAAATTCTTGTTCCCTTATGTTCTTGCCAACTTAATTGTTGTCATTGTCACAAATCAAAATGGTATCTCATATTGTTTTCCCTTTCTTTTCTATAATTATTAAGACATGCTAAATGATACTCAGTATCACTCGAAATTAAGGAATGCTTGCTTCAGTTATATGGTTCAAAAGAGCTGTGGGCATTTATACCAAAGGGCATAGAAATGAGACTGACCTAGAATAGACTTTAAATAACCAAGTAACACTCACTTAATCTGTAATATACCATCCAGACATACCGTTCAAACCCTAAAATTTTCACATACGTGCAAAAGTTTATTGTTCTCTATTAAGCATCCATCTCCCCATCATATCACAATGGTTTTCTAATGGCCAAATACAATGAATATTTGTAATACTTCGATCATTTGCCTTCTCTTCAGTTTTTGGCATTATACAATAATCTGTCCTTAAGATTTTTCTCTTCCTTTTGCTTCTAGGACATGTGTTCTAGGTTTTCCCAACTCTAATATCATTCCAAATTTGATTGCAGGATACTCTTCATTTGATCTTAGTGATCTTAGTGATCCCTTAGAGGTTGTCTTTAGCGTCTCCCCACAGTACACACATTCTCTGACTTACCTCTTTTATTCCCATGTTACCTACATGGTGATAAGTTAGAAATTTTGATCTCAGTTTAGCATAGATATCTTCTTGTGAGGCATTGACCTATATAATCCAATAGAAATCTCTTTCAGAATATTCCACTGGGAATTTAACACATCCCTGATTAGCTTTTCTCTTTTCCTCCACCACCACCCGCGAGGTTTTTCACTTCCTTCTCTATTCTCTACCTATAAACAGCACCACAATCAATTCAACCACTCAGGCCCTAAGCGGGGACTGTCACCTCCCACAACCACCTAGTCATTCTTGTATAAGTTCTATCTCTAAAATAATATAGAAATATGTTACACTTTGTGTTTCACACCGCCCTAAATAGTCCACTATATGTTTTTTGAATGGATACATAAGTGAATAAATTGGATAGGAAGATAGTAAAGTGCAAGAAATGATGGCACATAGTGCCCTATGTTAATAACTAGAATAGGTTTAATGTTTGTTTTTCAAAGTGCTTTTTCAGAACTTTCAGAGTTTTCTTCATTCATTGTCATGAAAATGACACCAGTTGACCTTTTCTTGTACGTGCTCGCCTTTCTTCCCCCTCCCTCCCTTCATGCGCATCCTTTTTTCCTTGCTTCTCGTTCTTAAGTCTTGCCTTTCTATCTGGGACCCTCTTAACGCTTCTCTTCTGTGCCTGGCCCAGCACCCTCGCTCGCAGCACGCTGGTCAGCTCCTTTCGCCAGTGCGCGGACTCAACCCCGCCCACGCGGAACCCGAGTCACGAGGCTGCGGGAGGTGAGCTGCTAAGGGGGCGGGGCGGGCCGGGGCTCCGCAGCGCGCGTGGGCGGAGCCGGGAGCACAGGCCACCCCTGCTATATCCGCGCCTGCGCGGCGCGGCTACGGGGCCAGTCGGGACGGAGGAGACAAGATGGCGCTGCGGGCAATGCGGGGGATCGTGAACGGGGCCGCACCCGAGCTACCCGTGCCCACCAGTGGGCCTGTGGTGGGATCTCGGGAGCAAGCGCTGGCAGTTAGCCGGAACTACCTTTCCCAGCCTCGCCTCAGTGAGTATCAGACAAAAGACAAGTCCTGTCTTGCTCCTTAGCTCAGTCTCTTGCTTCCATTCACCTGCTTAGCGGGGGAGGGGGCATTTATTTTTCCCTCTCTCATCCCACCTACTCTGACTCCTTAGTCTGTCTCTAGAAGATTTGAGTGTATCTGATGTATCTGATGTTTTCGTAAAATAGGTGGGCGGAGGGCAAGAGCATCGACGAGAACTTTTTCCTGGGGTTGGTGGGCTCCTGGCTATAGCCCGCGCTCTCCAACTTCCCTAGACTGGGGGCACACTTGGGCTCTTGCTTCTTGTCTCTAAAGGAAGTCCGCTTCTTGTCACTTCAATCTTAATCATCCCCTAACCTCAATTGGATTTGTAGGGGTCGAGGGAACGCCCCTTCCCATCTCCTCCCACCAGTGTAGATCTTCAGGGCTGGTCAGGAGTTCCTGCCGAAGGAGACTATGTAGTGCCAACGCTGACGTGGTCTGGCCTTTCGTTGATGGTCAGGCCCGCAGCCAGAGGGAGATGTTCTGTGGAGGGGCTGCTCCACAGGAGGACACCTTGGTATCAGAGAAGCTACAGCTGAAAAGTACCCTGCAGGTCATCTACTCTAACCCTCTCATTTTACAGTGGGAAGCTTAAGGTGCTGGGAGGGACAGGACTTGCCAGACTTTAAGCAGTTATTGGCAGAGCAGAAACTAAAATCCCCCCACCTTTTTTTTAAAAGTAGGCTCCACGCCCAGCGTGGAGCTCAACACGGGGCTTGAACTCACTGAGATCAAGAGTCGCCTGCTCAACCGACTGAGCCAGCAGGCGCCTCTAAAATTCCGTTTAATTCTCGCTGGTCCTTTTTTTTACCATTGTCTCTTCATTTACTGAGGAGTTAAACCTAACACAATTAAGTGCAAGGCTATCCTGGGGAGCCGAGTAGCTTTGGCCATATTATATAGTATTATGTGCAGAATAATATCATATGCATGTTTAAGTGTTGTGATTATAAAAAAAAAAAAACCAAAAACCTGCCTTAATAAATGAGGTTTTAAGTGGACTACCCAGTAGTTCCAAAAGAAATGCCTTTTTTGATTACTAAACAATACAGTTGTGTAGCACCAGATCTCTTCACAGCTTCCTTCGGAATTGGGGATGAGCCCTGGAAATAGACTCTTTTTAAAACTTGGGAAAGCTGATGTTTCGCCAGGTGGTGAGACTATGTTTGCACTGGTTAGTTGCCAGAATGCCTGTTTGTGGGTGGCTCATTGGTTAAAAAGAATTTCAGATGAAGGGTTTCAGTCTAGCCGCCCTCCAGTCTGACTAATCCCATCCTGATCTGTCACTAGGTCATATGACAGCACTGCAGTGTGAGGAAGAAGGAAAACACAGTTGATTCCAGTGGTTTGCTGAAATGTACTTTTTACAGTGGGAATTATCTGAATTATCTGAGACTGCCTATTGGAGGTTTATACAAGCTGAAGTAAATGTTTCAGGAAATTAACAGATTCTATAGATTTTGACAATTTTATACCTAACAATTCACATTCTCTTTTATGAATTGCATTTGCATGCTTTGCTTTTCTTTGGGTAGACAGACATTATTGGTGCTTCTAGGAAAAGATTATAAGATTATAAGGGTGCAGTAGTCAGTTTCCATACAATTATTCATTCTATGTCAATTCGAAGAGTATTAACTGAAATAATTGTTTCAAAAGTACTCCATGATTGTTAACCCTTAAGGGAGATGAGTATGCTTTTTCAGTATTCTTTGTGTGCTTAGCCAGTGGCTAAAGAATTCCAGATGAGATTCCTCCTGACAAAGTGGTTGCTTAAAACTGAACCTCAGGAATCCTTTTTGTATCCTCAGTGCCTAGCACAGTGCTTGACACATAGAAGGTATCTTGTAATTGTTTTATAACTTGCGTTTAAACCCCTTGTTCTAATAGTTTAGTAGATTCTTAATGTGGCTGGAATCAGAGTAGGGAGTTGGGACACTTGGTTGAGTTACTTTTCTGTACCCGGGTTATTCTAAAAAGCATAAATGATACCATACTTAGACTAACAGCTAACTACATTTGAATATCATCCTTTTCTTATATTGCCACATTCTTGATTCTAGCCCCACAGTTTTAACTGCCTCTGAATAAATACTGATTAACCTCTTAATTTTTCTAAAGATTGATTATACCATCTTAGGTGGTATGTTATTGTAGTTATTTAATGTGTGCTTTTGAATGAAGGAATGGGACTGTTAATATTGGCAGTACTGCTGTACAAATTGGATCCTGTTTTAAAACAACTTCACAATACTGGGTCTTTTAACAAGAAATGGAAAATGAGATACGTAGCCTTAAAGTTATCTTGAGCACTTTAGTTGAATTTCTAAATTCACAAGAAAGAAAACTTAATTGTTGTTTAAACTTTGAGCAAAGTTCAGTAATACATATTGAACTTTTTGACACTGAACATTTTGAATTAGATAATTTCCATTGTTCTTGAGACCTTAGATTAGAACTGACCTTAAGTTTCTTATTTCATAAAGCAGAGGTAGCCTCAATGAAAAGTAAACTAAAGGAATCATAGGCCTACTTTTTCTAGAACCTCTCCCTCATTGCCCACCTGTCAGGGTGTGGGTCTCTACTGTTCTTGCACAATAGAAGATGATTGCCAGGGGAGGTTTTTGTTTTGCTAATAAGGTGGAGGCTAGAGTACTGGATCTCTTGTGCAATGACTGTCTACTTTTCTCTCTGAAAATTTCACAATCATTAAGTGGTGTTACTAGTGTTGAACAATCTCATATCCTGCAGGAGGAAGAGGATGTCATCTGACAAAACATGTGCTGCTTAAAACCTTTGTGGATTTTGGTTTTGAAATATTACTCCATAAATATTTATTGCCTGCTTGATAGTTCAGAATCAGAGATGTAACTTTTTGGTTGTAAGATATGTTCACCATGTAATGTAAACACGTGTCAGTGTTGTCAGAAGTTCTGAGTATCCCCTGCGGATCTAACTTCTCATTCATTTGGAAATTTTCATAAGAAGAGTGTTCATTATTTTGGTAAATAGAAATGTTTATATAACTTGTGAATGGGTTTTGACTTTTTAGAAGAGCAGCTTAATGTCTTTGGCAGCCTTTCTTGAAACTGTTCTCTCTGCTTTGGGCTGTTAATGGTGAGGAAGGCTGGATAAATAACTGTTTAGAGTTAAATGGTGTTTGATATTTTCTTTGCTTGTATTTTTTTAAATAATTTTATTATCATGGAAGAGAGCTATAGTTCCTATACAAACTGTCTTCTAGTGCCTGTTTGTAATCCAAATATTAGGGACTCTGTCATCTATATTTTTAAATTATATTGGAGACTAAGTTCAGAAATATTATAAGGTCATAGAATACCAAACTTAGAATTAGGGGTAGGGGGGAAGCCAAACAAACAAAAAACCAGTACTAAGTCTGGTTCTCCCCTTGAGTAATAAATTTCTCAGAGCCTTAGTTTAAGTGTCCAGTGGGTATATCAGCCTTGCCTACCTCCCAGCATTTTGTGAGCCTGAAATGAGGTAACCTATCTGAAGACATTCTGTGTAAGTGTGAAGCACTCACCAAATGTAAAGTCTGGTGATACTTTTATTTGGGTTTGGGTTTGGGTTATAACATTTATTAATTCAGTTTGTATATGTCAGTTTAATTTAAAGCAAGCATGTTGCTTAAGCTCTGATTTGTATCCGAAGTAGTCTCCTTGCATTTTTGTGTGTGTGTGTTTTGCAGTGAGGGGAAACTGCTGAAGTAAGCAGTAGTAATTAGATTCTCCCTTTTCTGCTTAAAAAACTCTTCCAGTGGCTATACTCCCATTAGAGAAAGATTGTTTAGCAGTAGTACAAAATGTAGACACAAGGGAAATACTGTCCAGTGCATTGAATAGTAAAAATAGCTTACTTTTTCATAGCTAAAGTTGCAGACTCGTGAAATTATTTTGAGTAGTATAGCTACGTAAGTCTTGCAAATAATTACAAGAATGTACCAGGCCACAAAAAATAACCAGTTCAGTTTTGGAATTTGAGCTGCAGTACAGAGTTAAAAGAACAAGTGACTTTGGAGCCAGACTATGCAAGTTCAGATCCTTGGGCAAGTTACTTGATTTCTGAGTGTCATTTTTCTCTTCTAAAACTTGGAATATTAGTTAACTCATAGATCTTTTATGGAGATTAAGTGAGAATTCCTGACAAGTACTTATTAAATGTATATTGGTGGTGTAGATATTAATCAGTTAGTTTGAATGGTTATTTATAGGCTTTTTAAAGGCTATATACATTGCAAATTTAGAGACTTTTTGATGAAGTAGAATCTTAATAAAAGTCAGCTTGATTCACTGTTTCCCACAAAAACAATGACTAGTGTTTCTTTTTCTTGGTCATGCTTTTGCTTGTGACTGGCAAAACTTAATAATTTTAAATGAGCTTGAATTTAAACATGAGATTCTGAGGCATTTTGTTGTAGAGGTTAAAGTTAAAGGAGGTGAAAATCATGGTGGAAAAAGTAGAGAGAATTTTCAGAACCTGAAGGATTTTGTTGGTTACATTTTATTCAGAACAGTTGCTTCTAAATCTCAAAACTAGATCCTCTCCCCAACCTCACCAGCCCATACCTTCCTCCTATCCCTGACTGTTTTAAGTGAAGGTTTTGAGATGTTGTTTCTATATTTTTAAAAACTGGGTTCTAAGAAAACATGTTTCAAATGTAGCTCCTTCTGCATTTCTACGGAGCAATTTTAGAAAGTGATTGAAAAATTGAATGTTTGAACACAGTAAAAATGAGAACAACAAATTTTTTAGGGGTAGGAATTATTTTTAAGAGTGTTTATTTTCATACAATGGGGAAGATTTTCATAAAAATAAGTGTGACAGCTGAGGTTTTTCTATAAAGGGAACAAATGATTAATTCTTTTACATTACCATCCATTCGCGTAACTTAAGTCTTTAAATTTGTGACTTGCCTTTTATTATCTAAGGTTAAAAAAGTCATTTGGGAGTCTCTTTTGAGATAATTACAATTACAGATACTCAGGCAAATATTTGGTATCAGGTTTAAATGTCCTATGAGTATGAATGACAAGTAAGTGCCCCTGATGGTGCTTTCCTGCTCACAGCATTTGTACCAGGGCGCTTGCTTCCTGTTTTTAAGTTCTTAAGCCCCTTGAGTGGACAGATTAGATATATTAAATGGTTTCCTCATTCTTGGGAGTCTACATTTGTGCCAGAAATGTCTGTCCCAAGACCTCACAAGAAATCAAGCAAGTGAAAAAAATCTCAATTAGTTGACAGTTTCTTACAATGTATTCAATGCTTTGTAATAAGTTTTCTTCATTTATTTTTTTTCAGCTGTTCTGATTATGGAATTTAATTAATTCTGACATTAGAATTACAGTCTCCTGAGCGTTCTGTTTTATACCTAATTACCATTACATTTGACATGTTTGTAGGTGTGGTAGGGTTGCAGGATATCTCCTTTCTAAAATGAAGGATTTGAGTAGAGCCTTATAGATTGGTAGTTTATTCCTAGAGAATAATTTGCAGTAGAAAATAGAAGCCTCTAAACTGACAGTAACATTTGACTTTTTTTTTTAAGGATCTTATTTGACCTCTGGCCTTTCATCCCATTGCCCACTCCCCTCTTCTGAAAGCTCTTTTCCCTGTAGTTTTTATGACATCATTTAATTATGGCTTTTTACCTCACAGATGACAGTTTCTCAGATTTCCTTTGTGAGTCTTGTCACTTGTGCTTAAAGTTGTTGAGGCTTTCCTTTCCCTTATCTACTTTGCTAAGTGCCACCTCTTCTTTAAAACATTTCCTTTTCTCTTCTAGGTAAGAACTACTGCTAGGTTTTTCCTCTGCTCCCACAAACCCTCTGTACACCTCTGTTACAGCCCTTAACTCTTCCCCCTTCTCCATATAAAACTGGGAACTCTTGAAAGGACTCTGCCCCTGTGTGCCTTCTTTGTTTTTGTATTCTGGGTCCTTAAAACCAAGTGACTTACAGTAAGAATGCAAAATGTTAAAAAATAATAATAATAATGCAAAATGTTTTTGGTTGGATGAAGGTGGATAATGAAAAGTTGTACAGGCACAGGTATATTTTATAAATTCAATTAAATTTTGTAACTGTTTGAGTGCTCCATATTATAATAGGTGCCGTAGAGAGAGGAGCTTTTTGGTAATACTACAGAGGTAATTGTAGGTTGTTGTCCTGTTTGACTAAAGGTGATTCTTCTGTTTTTTTCTAGCATACAAGACAGTATCAGGAGTCAATGGTCCACTAGTGATCTTAGATCATGTTAAGGTAATACCACTGTGATCATTTAACCATTTATGTAAAAACATGGCATTAAATCCTGTTCAATACACTTTAAATCTTATGTTATGATTTTTAACCCACTCTTTCGTCTGAGTGTCAGTGCTATATAGGGGATGAGGTTTGTTTTTTTTTTTTTAAAGATTTTATTTGACAGAGAGAGACACAGCGAGAGAGGGAACACAAGCAGGGGGAGTGAGAGAGGGAGAAGCAGGCTTCCCATGGAGCAGGGAGCCCAATGTGGGCCTCGATCCCAGGAGCCTGGGATCACGACCTGAGCTGAAGGCAGACGCTTAACGACTGAGCCACTCAGGCGCCCAGGGGACGAGTTTTATTTTATTTATTTATTTTTTTTTTTTTTTAAGATTTTATTTATTTATTTGACAGAGAGAGACACAGTGAGAAAGGGAACACAAGCAAGGGGACTGGGAGAGGGAGAAGCAGGCCTCCTGCCGAGCAGGGAGCCCAATGCGGGGCTTGATCCCAGGACCCTGGGATCATGACCTGAGCTGAAGGCAGATGCTTAACGACTGAGCCACCCAGGTGCCCCGGGGATGAGTTTTAAATCAAAAGTCAGAAGACTGGATTCCAGTAGTGATCAACTATGGATTCTGTTAGAATAGCTCATCTGCAAAATTTAAAAAAAAAAAAAAAAATTTTTTTTTTTTTTTAGTCAATCCTACCTCATAGGTTTACTGAGGAAAAACAATAATATATGAGTGTGTTTTATAACCTGTAGGTTATTGTATAGCTATATGGTATCCTATGGTTCTTGTCATAGACTTCCATGTGTTAAAATTATTTGTTAATAGTATTTGTCTTTTTTTACTAAATTTTAAAGTCTTTGAGTGAATAAACAAAGTTACTTTTATCTTTGAGGGCCTGACACTGGTATTCAAGTAACAAATAAACAAGAACAGATTATCTCGACAGTGATTAAAACCTTAAACCTATCTCTAAACCCTAAACCTAAAGCAAAGAACAGTTTTTAGTTTGGTTTTAATTGGTTTTTTAGCCACACCTATACATAAGAATTATAAACACTATTACTGTTATCATAGAAAAAGTGACATAGAATATAGACCATAACTGAATACCCTAGGGAAAGCCTCCTACCTGAGCTCTATGATCAAAATATCTTCAGAGAAAATAATTTATATAGTATGCTCTCTAGAACAGTAATTATATACTGGTTGGTGTTGGGGTGGTTTAGGGGAAAGGCACACAATTACTAGTTTGTTGAGAAAAGTAATGATGGAAATATGTTTGGCATGTGACCCCTCTGGAAGCAGAAAATAAATTGAAAAACAGTTCATAAAACAAAGGGCAAAATGCATTGTCTCTTCAGTTTTATACTTCTATATAAATAAGTATATTTATATATATATATAAATATAATAAATATTATATTTTTATGCATGACAAGGTACCTATACAAATTAACCTCAGGATTAAACGTAACAAATTTACCTCCGGCCAGTCTCAGACTAGTCTACAGTTTGATTCAAAGTCTCAATATAGTGCACTCAGTTTGTACAAGGTTGAGGTAGGTGCCCATTAAATGTCTTGTGAAAGAGGGGAGCCTACACATTTTTGAGGAAAAGATAGGAAGCTTTCTTTGTTTTTGTTTTTTTTATCCTTTTATTTTTTTCCTATAGTCTTTATTAGATAACATTTTGGGCTCACATTTTAAAAACATGAAACTTTTTTGTTGGTAACTATGTTACTGAAAACAATATTTGTTTTTTTTTTTTTTTTTTTTAAGATTTTATTTATTTGAGAGGGAAGAGGGAGAGAGAGCATGAGCAGGGGGAGGGGCAGAGGGAGAGGGACAAGCAGAGCCCAATTCCAGGACCCTGAGATCATGACCTGAGCTGAAGTCAACATTTAACTGACTGAGTCACCCAGGTGCCCCCAAAATATTCACGTTTCAATTATGTTAAGCACTGAGCTCAGAGCAGAAGATATGATGGGGGAACAGTGGGTCCTCCCCCAGTGGAGCATCACGAAGGGAAGAAGCAGATATAATGCAGATAAACACATACCTATTTAGTAAGTGCTATGAAGGCTAAGTTGGGGTGCTATGAGAGTCAGTAAGGAGAAGGACTTTAGAAAACATCTTTGAGGGGCGCCTGGGTGGCTCAGTTGGTTAAGCGACTGCCTTCAGCTCAGGTCATGATCCCAGGGTCCTGGGATCGAGTCCCGCATCGGGCTCCCTGCTCTGCGAGGAGCCTGCTTCTCCCTCTCCCACTCCCCCTGCTTGTGTTCCCTCTCTCGCTGTGTCTCTCTCTGTCAAATAAATAAATAAAATCTTTAAAA